>NW_017804143.1:158747-193980 GCF_001625305.1 Branchiostoma belcheri
CCTGTGAAATCGATACGAATACTGAAAAAAAAAACACTACATAATTATTAGTCCGTCGCCGTGTGTGAGTACAGTTTCATATGCTTTCATATGTAATGTCATTTTGCTTTGTTTTGCAACTGGTAGACTAATTTTTGTAGGTTTGAAGTCAATCTAAGGCACGCACGTAGAAGAAAGGTTTATGAAAACTAGAATTAGATTATTTGAAGGCCGGCGATATACCTCGTTTGAGGATGACCTGAACTGAACTGATATACATGTACTCACGATGCGACAGCCAATTCTTCACTGTACGATAATAATGTTGTAAAATAGGAATTTAAGCCAGCAATATGTAATATATGACCAACGCAAGTTGTTTAGTGTTATAAAAAAAAGATACATGAGATCATTAATGATTTTCCATTCATAATGTGGTCAACATCCCTCCCGGAACAATCCGCGAGATATGTTGAACAAACTGCCTCTTAAGCAAGAAATGAAAGAAAGTGCATGCTCCCATAGCCCACATAAGTACATTTTTGTATGTCCAAATGACAAAAGAAGTTGCTGACCTGAAAGCAAATCACTGAAAAATTCACAGAGAAATTCACCGTCTACAAGCTTATTAGCTTAATGTTTATGTTTTCTTGGTATATTCTCGCCTTTCAGTCATGTGACCCAACCTTAGCAACGGTTGCTAAACTCCAAAATACATGTAGATAGCGGAATTTTCCATCCATTGCCAGCTTCACTAGTCTTGGATAGTTGAGATATTCATAACTACAGAGTGCTTCCCCGTCATATTCATCCGAGTAGTGCCTTTGGTTTTGTTGGAGATAGCTATTGAGAATTAAATATAAAATTATTATACTTTCATTTCCTTTCTACAGAATTTAGGTTTTTCTAAATTTCTTCTTTCTCGGCGTACAAGCACCAAAATGTAGTTGTGGCGAGTGGTTTTGGAAAAGTGAATATCTTAAGGCCTTGTTGTTGTTGTCTCTATTCTTCATCTCATCTCAGTCGGATGCTAGTCTCATGTGCATTTCCTCTTCCTTCTCGTGTGCATTTGTTCCCTTTGTGCTCTCTTCTTGCTTTTTTCCATTGGCTAGGCTTGACAGTGGTGTCTCTTCTTTTCTTCTTCTAATTGTTCTTTTTCTTGGTTTCAACTTACATATTTACATATTTACATGTCTTCCTGACACAGTCCCTGTGTTCTCCTTCTGTTACAGCTGTACTCGTCTTCCTGACACCGTCTCTGTGTTCCCCTACAGCTGTATTCGTCTTCCTGACACAGTCTCTGTGTTACCTAAGGCCATTCTATATGAATGATATCCAAGCAGATGTTTGGTGCGTCAGAAATATTTAGTTCTTTCACACACTCACCCAAACACGCGCACGAACATACACCCGTACACACATACATATACAATTTACGCACCTACACGTACACCCACACTCTCTAACACACACAAATATCGGTGAACAAAATGATGACAAAGATTCAACAAATTATTCATATAACTGTTTAATGGCATCTACTGCATATCGAAGCATAAGCGTAATTTGTAATATGTCAACAAACCAACAATTCAACCATTAGGTATAGAACGAAAACATTCGTTCACAGCATGCTAGCAACAAAGGGTCTACGTTTTAGCACGAATACCTAAGCTTTGGTGTCTATGATTGGGTTGTCAGCACCCAACCCTTCCTTGGAAGTCACTGCCATGGTGACAGCCATTGGCAGTGCCTGATGCTGCTGGTCGTCAATCTTGGAACTTCTTTTCTTCTTGGTCCTGTAGACAAGATCAAAACACGGCTATAAGGTGAGATATCAGACTTACCGGTGCATCGATCGGACAAAACATACGGAAATACCAAATAAGTGCAGTTCCAATCATTGACATTGTTTATAAGAGAATTTTTTAAAGAACGTATTTGACACACATATGGGTAACCGTGGCATGGGTAACCAGGTATTGTTTCATCGGTTGTATGTATCTAAAACAGTTTGCAAGCTATTTAACAGAGCATGTTGGTTTTGTACCAACAAGCGAGTTCTGAACACCTATCTACTGAGTTTCTACTACTATGAAGTATGAGCATGTTCAGTAAAGCATTATGCTGTTTTGTATGTATTCTTTTATATACAACAAGAAGAGGGTGCTCTAAAACTGCTCAATATGTAGACGTCTATCTGTGCAAGTGTATGTTGTCTTCCTCGGAGAAGCCATGTGACAAGTCCCACTGGGTCAGTCTACTGAGGAAGACCAAGGTGACTGGTCGGAAGCCCTTTTGGGTTGGAACAAAAGTTCTTTAAACCAGTAACTACCAACACAGATGGACTAGAATTTTTTTAGCTTAAATAGTACAATCTAGTCGTTTGAGTAATCACTCACCACAGATAACCTGTTGCGGCAATGATGGCTACGACGCCAATGGATACGGAAACGCCGATGATGACGTAGAGGACCGTGTTGTCTGCATCTACCTGGCCGCTTTTCAAGTACTCACTCAGCGAGCCCACGTAGGTGAAGGACCTGTCACCCAGAGCTGCTTCAAGCTGCGGCTGAGACTGTTGGAGAACTGTTTCTAAGGTGTCCAACGGTACCGCCCTGAAGTCTCCCGCGTCGGAGTAGGACATGTAGAAAGCGAGGGTTGTTCGGGTTGGGTCCGAGGCGGCTGGTTTCGGGTAACCTTCGGCGACGTGAACGTCTTCAGGATGGAACACAGCGGGGCTGTACCTGCCGTTAGAATATTCAAATCAAGCTTGGTTCGATATTGTGATCAGAAGACGCGATGGCAGTAATTTTCATGACAACAGACAACTTTGTTACCATTATCAATATTGGTCATGCTTACATTATTTATGCATGCTAACATGGACTAACTAGTGTCATAACGGTGTTAAAGGCTGATGTGAATGGTTTCAGTAGTGACTGAATTCAGATTGGATTCCGTTTAACTAATAATATTGAGCTTCTAATATCAGTGCTTACGCGTATGTGTGAATGAATGGTGAATGATGGTATTGTATATACCAGTAGGTTTCTATCTGAAAGACATTGCAGTATAAAACAATAGACGGGAAAAAATAATTCCATCAGGTACGCTAAGTACTGTCACATTAAATATTAAAATGAAATTATTTAAGGAAAATGTCTAAAATGTATGTGTGTATAATTTATGAATTGCTCTTGCTGTATTGATAGATGTCTTTGAATGCACCGTAACTGCTTTACTTTGGCGGTCTCAAGAGTATCTGGAGGATTGATGTTAAAGCTTACGATTGTCGTCTCTTGTCCCCATCGTCCCTTCTGCATGCAGGGATCCGGTCTGCCTGTTGACTGCAGAAGTCGGTGAGGGCGGCGGCGAGAGCTCGTTTGAACTCCGCTATCAAAGTCATGAGCTGAGGAAAACACGAGGAAACTAAGAGTTACATGGTCCCATGCCTTCGTCAAATGATATTTAGCTGTCGGTTGACGAATTATAAATTTTGTCACTGATTACTTATTAGTAATCAACAAGCTTTCAGGTAACCAGGAAATATAGACATCATAGGTACACTACCTCCCTTTTAAATGTTAAATGTCACAGACATAAATTCTAGCACTGAGGCTATATGACAATGCTACAACGAATAGACACAATAAGTATTCCTTGAGCCATAATATTACCTCTTGAATCGTTGACAAGATTTCAATCACTATGGTATCTGACTCGATGACATTCTCTACTGTTGGGTCGGCAGTCCAGGGGTTCGTGGGTTTGTCTGTCTCTGAGGCTTTAGTTGTGACGATTGGCTCCGCAGTGAGTGGTTTATCCGTTGTCAAGGGAGTTGTCGCTGTTCCTGTGAGCATCAATGAGGAAGATAATTTCAGAATTTCAACTGAACTAAAAGTAAATTTGAATGATTCACAAGCCTTAAAACAATCTCTCGTTCGCTCGCTGAGGTTAATGGACCGGCCGCTAGGAGTGCGGTTAATGCTAAATGAGTGACCAAGGCCACAATGACTTAACTTTATGGATGGTATCCTTTAAAGACCCCCAAACTGGTGCGCGCGGTTGAATGAAAAAAAAAAAAAATCCGCTGTGTGGCCTAATCTTAGACTAGAACGCTGGACCAGCCAACGGTGACCTGCGTACCTGGTAAACATATGCCGTTCACTACTACATTGTCCTCTTTACATTCACAGTGGAAGGAGCCGGGGTCATTCACACACCGTTCGTGTTCTGTACAGTCGTCGTAACCCTCTGCACACTCGTCAATTTCTGTTGAAGAAAGAAGTTCAGCTTCAATAAGACAAAGTCAAGACATGGTCAGGTCAATCTCATAGTTTTTCGATACATACATGGGAACTGCGTATAGAAATATCTTTCGTGGGGTCGTGTGGCGTAGCGGCAGAGTGCTCGACTCGGAACTATGAGGTCCTGCGTTCGAGTCCTGACATGCCACCGATCTTGTGCCCTTGGCACTTCATACGACATTCCTCACTTCACTCAGGTGAAAACAAGTATTGTATTGTCCCCTGTGTTGGTGGCGGCATTATTTTTTGTTGAAAAAACTTGAGTGTGCCGTTACCACGTTTTATGATTGCGTGTTGGAATATAAAAAAAAAAACTATCTTTCAGTCACGTACTGACGAAAGAAAATTGATGCTACCTGCAACGTCTAACCATTTTTAAAATCAACCGTTGCTTGACTAGCCGTTACCTTCTTTTATGACAAGGTAATTGTTTCGGGTAAAGTAAAGATACCTACCCAGACACGTCACGACATAGTCCTCCACTGTATGGTACCCTTCTCCACAGTAACAGTTGTAGCCTCCCGCCGTGTTGTTACAGAACTGCTCACAATGGTGATGCCCACTCAAACACTCGTCCTCGTCTGTCAGGCGACAAGGGTTAAAGCTGCATTAGTAACATTAGGGCAGTGGAAGGAGTCAGTTTTGAAAAGCAGTGCCATTCAGGAAGTGGGGTTGCCAGAGTATGATGACAGGAGTGTGTTTAGAAGCTGGAAACAGAGCTGTCAATCGAGTTTGTTTACATTCTGTTTTTTTTTTTGTGGTGGCACCGTGAACTGATTGCGCTTTGTGTGTGGGGGCTACGTTACTGCCAACCATGAAGGTAATCAATCAATCAATCAAATGGTTTATTATTCAATCGACATTGCAGCACTACTTGCATGTAGGCTGAATTCACAGTGGAAGGAGCCGGGGTCATTCACACACCGTTCGTGTCAAAAGACAAAGCCAAGACATGGTCAGGTCAATCTCATAGACCAGAAATACGAGATATCTGCACAAATATGTCGAAAAGTCTAAATCACAAAAAATAAGATACTGTAATTCTTTTCAATTTTTAGTCTCAATTTTTGGTCTAAACGTGTTACATAATGCCCCTTTAGTGACGTTTTGGCTGCATAATAAGGAACGGGCTATGAGTGTTCTACTCAGCCTGGCTATATGATGATACGCTTAATATATCAACACACGCATCATTAATTAGCTAATCCAACTACAAATTAAATCATGTTAATCCTGATACTGTATGCACTTAGTCATTATGTATTACAGTCTAGCATTTGTTGGATCGTCATGTAGTTATACGTTAAAGTATACATTCAACTTATGTATAACATGTATACATCTATAGAGAGCAGTAAACTGTTGTTTCTGTCCTGTTGTCCAGGATATCTGCTGCTTCTATTATGACACATATTGCTAGCAGTAGGCTGCAAAATCTACGCCGTACTTCGTTAACCAAGCTGTAGACACTGTCAAAAGCAATTATTGTACCTTCGCATGTAATGCCATCAGCGCCCAGCCTGTAGCCTTTCATGCAGGAACACACCGCGGTGCCGGTACCGTTCACCATGCACCAGCCAAGCTCTGGGTCACACCCTGGGTTGATAGCACCACTACACGGGCTGCTAGCTGTTGGTTAACAACATATGAGACACGTTAAGTGTACAATCTTCCGTATAGCAATTACAAAGTATATAGACAGGGAGATTCCATAAAATATCAGTTACCTACAAAAATCATTTAATGTCACATATTGATACATTTTTACCTGTTATCCTTGTATTTTGGAACGCCCATTTGCTGATCTGTTATTTGCCTTGAATCGTTTGATTCAGTGCGATAATCGTGGGATACCAAGAGTTACTTACGTTCACAACTCTCGCCATCAGCAGCCAGCTCAAACCCATCCCTACAGGAACAGTTGAAGGCCCCGTCTGTGTTCTCGCACAGCTGACTACAGTTGTTCAAGTTGTAACGACATTCGTCTACGTCTAAAATGCAAAAAAAAAAAAAAACAACATGAAGAATTGGTAATTGACACAAGAGGCCTTGTTGCGTCGTATGAGTAGCTTATGAATTAAGCCTTGAATAAAAGCGCCATAGGAGAGCATGTATATAACCTTCGGTGATAGGCATTGTTACCTTTACAATCACAATTCAATTCAATTCCATTCTATACTGATTTCAAACACTTTTTAGATTTTTTTGCTCTACGAACTGACCTCTTAATTCTTGTATGTATAAAGCATAAAGAAATCATGTTGGGAATTATAACATACCCATTATTAGTAATTCACATTGGTGCGATTATGCATAGTTTAAACAGTTAGATGGAAAGTAAGATATTAATGTTGACCTCACGGTCTGTCTGTTTTATTCTTGACCTGTAGGTTGTAAGATCTTAAACGTACCATAAAGGTATTTCATTCATTTGTTAGCCACCCTCCAATTTAAAAAAAAGGCTATTTATATACAACGTACCGGTGCAGGATACTCTGTCGTCCGCCAGACTGTATCCATCGTTGCAGACGCAGTCAAACCCGCCCAGGAAGTTTCTACATTCGTGCTGACAGACGGCACCTTCTGCACCTGCGCACTCATCACGGTCTGAGCAGGAAATACATTATTGTAGTATGTTTTATCACTACATACATGTACCTCTCTATCTCTCCCAACCTCTCCTTTTACTTTTCTACCGTTTGCGCGCGCATACATTTACACACAATAGCACATACATACACAATTGCACGCACAAACACTTAATCTCTGTATGTCTCTCAAGTTGTCTCTTTCTCTCACAGTTCATTTTCAAGCTCTTAAAGAAAAGCTATGCAAATTTGAAGACAACATGCATAAAGTTTGCTGATTTGTTAACGATGATGCATGAGAAGTACAATAAACATGAGAAATAATGGGTCACCGACAAAAAATGCCTGACCTTGACAGTTATAGCCGTCTCCAGTGTACCCGTCTGGACATGGTCCACAGATGTATCCATCCGCGCCGTGCCCTGCCGGCGGAGGGAGATCTGTGCAATTCGACCCAGGGAAACACGGGTGAAGGTTTACCACGCACGCGTCTACCTGCATTTCACAACGCTCTCCGTGGTACCCTGTTGCACAGGAGCAAGTTCGCCTGAAGAATCTGAACAACAAAGAGAGGTGCATGATTGCGTTGGCTGATGATTCCAAGATGGTAAACCCGTGACGCCAGTCAGCATGGCCGTCCCTCTTGACCCAAGGGTAGAACAGAATAACTTTTTTTCTTCGCAGCAGACGGACTATCAAATTATTTGTAAAATAAACCATTGCTTTTACTATATGAAATCCTGAAAACTCACTTATTCTCGCCGCCTGCAACGGACGGATCCGGGTCTACACTTGCGTCGCAGTTGCC
Source organism: Branchiostoma belcheri (assembly GCF_001625305.1). NCBI lineage: Eukaryota > Metazoa > Chordata > Leptocardii > Amphioxiformes > Branchiostomatidae > Branchiostoma > Branchiostoma belcheri. The sequence goes on from NW_017804143.1 coordinate 166,433, forward strand.
ACCGTTCTGACAGGAGCACATATAAACCACTGGCCAGTACTGGGCCGACGTGTTCTCCGGATTGTACACGTCAAGTTGGAGCTTAAATGGCGAGTCAGATGCCACCTGGAACCAACAAAATTAGATACAAGAAACATTGTGTGAACCGACTGTGTTTAAGATAAAGGGCTGAGGTACAGTTACGGTAGTAGTTGCAAAGTGCATTTCAATTTGGAAGTAAGTCCCCTTGGACATAGTAGCACATGAGGCAGCAAATCTGACTTTGACCTTAATGAAATTGTAACAGGACAATACATGTACAATGTGGTCACCGATGCATCAACACTTCTTACCATTATTGTAGCAAGATTTTGGGAGGCATATAGAGAGTGGTTGCGTTGCTCTTCGCGCCGAATCATGATCATCATACTAGTAACCAGGCCTCGAGCAAATTTAAAATCCCAAGTGCACCACTCAATGATCGCTACGATGTGCGTTGGCCAACACATACTGGAGTAAGAATCTTTTTCAATCAAAATTACTGCTACAGCAATAAAACTTACTGCCCTGTGTACCCGTGAGTCAAAAATGGGAAAAAATATCTGACCTGCCAAACAAGGGTAGCCTCCGAATCTCTGACGCTCAGCTGCACAGTATCCGGGACCTCTGGTCCGAGCACGAAGGTGAAAGAACTTGAGGTCGAGTCGGTAGCCGAGACAACTACAGTCACTGTCTCGCCCACAATGGCGTACACAGAGTCAGGTCCGCTCAACGTGGGGGGAAACAAGTCTAATGACATAAGAATATTAATGAGAAGTTTATTGCAAATTCGTAACCGGGGGCTAATTGCAAATTACAAACATAAAAGAACAATGAAACAGAGTATAATTGTATTGCAGTATACTAATGGGTGCATGGTATGGTGCCTCAATTTTAATTATTACGCTTAGCACTCCGGTGTGGCTCTTACGTATACGGTACATATATTATGTAATAAAGTTGAGGAAGCGGAATATTTCATAAGATAGACAGAAAATGTACTGTAGTTCTACTCACTGAGCACAGACTGCCTGTTGTCGAAATTCTGCTCATCCTCCACTAGTTCTTTGCCGAGGTCGAGGTCCCCTGTCTGGCTGACGTCAAACAGACAGTCGGTGTTGTTTCCGCAGGTGGTGCGAGCTCGAGCCTCCAGGTCCGGGTCACTGAACGTGATCTCGTCGGTGAAATGTGGGTAGAAGGAAGACCGTGTTTTGAAGGAGTCTCGGGTATGGCTAGGAAACAGTGATTTTCGTGGTCCATCTTCGATGGTTAGTTGCCCTGTAGGAAGAAAACAATTTTTTTTCTTTTTTTTTGGTGCCGCTAATACGATGCTCAAAATTAAAACACGCACGCACACACACACACACACACACACACACACACACACACACACACACACACACACACACACACACACACACACACACACACACACACACACACACATTTGCACACTCAGTAGCTCCACGACTGTTTCTTCTTGGGAAAATGTTTTACGTAACTACGAAATCAACATAGTACATTAATCATCCAAGGTCAATTTTTGCAACCAGCCGTTGGCAGATTTTGGTTAATTTCCTAATAGTGCGGTTGTATTTGATAACACTTTGTTAATAAATCAACATATGCATCTGACACAATTGATTGCACAAACTTACAGGAGAGGCCGAAGTCTTCGTAGAGCTCCCTTTCTGTTGCGTTCACAGGTAGTATGGTTCCATTCGAAGTCTCAAAATCATTTGATTGGTCTCCATCAAACCTACCAAGGAGTCCCCGTATCTTGCCTTTTAACTCTGGTGGGGATGAAAACTCCACAGAAAGCATTCCCTGACAATGAACAAGAAAAAAGATATTAATTGAAGTTATTCGCCTAATAAGTCTTCAAACAATGGTGGACCTTAGTCTTTAAAAGAATCAAATATTAATGCTAATATCAACATATACTTGAATATACATAAAACTATGTTAGCGAAAATCAAAACGCATTCTTACAATGAAATGAATAAAAATGATCCCTTAGTGAAGTTTTTTATTGTAGGTTCATGCCAGAGGACTAATTGCAAACTGACTTTTTGCATAGGCCAGGAGACTTTAACAAACATTGGGCGAAGACACAAACACTCACACACACACACCTTTTTGGCTGTAGCCTTCACGGTGATGCCGCTGAAGAAGACAACGTCAAGAGAGTTGTTGGCCGGCCTAGTGACCAGGGCGTTGTCTCCCACCTCCAGTTCGTAGTCTTCCTCGTCAGTCCCCCCATCAAACACAGACAGGTCCGTCAGGCTGCCGTTCACGTACATCTCAAGGCCGGAGTCTCCCACCACCTGGATCAGCACAGGCTGTTTGTCTCGTTGGTACGCGATCATGGCGGTGATCATCGTGGCGTGGTCCGTTCCTAATAATATAATTAAAGACAGAATTCAATTCTACATGAGGAAAAAAGTAGGTGACATCCAAACGTGCGAATTCCAACATTTTCAAAACCACTATATACCCTAAATTTATAAATAACAGTATGGAATTGTTTAAATGATACTCGGAAACTTACAACAGGCAGTCATCTTAAGTACCCATAGTTTTTGGAGTGCTGTTTTCGTTATCGTGATGTAGTAGCTCTGAATTGACTAATATGATGTATGACAGAGAGTTCTGTAAGAAAAACTTTATACATGTATTAGCTTCAACTCTTTAGGAGAAGGCATGTATATACAAATGTAGATATTATAGCTCCGCAACAAGCACCGTACATGGTTTTGGATACTATAATACAAAGAGTTCACAAAAAGGATGTTTTATTGCATTTTTGCACTTGTAAACCATTACTACTGACACTCAGCCAAATCTACATGACATTTCTAGAAAGTAGAGGCTCTTAGCTTTGTATTGAAGTTTCCAGACCCCTTTATGATAGGGGGTACTGGTTTTATTTTGAACCAAAAACTAGTAAAATAAAACCAGTACCCCCTATCATAAAAGGGGTCTAGAAACTTCAGCACTGAGATCACGTACTGGTCCGAAACTCCAGCAGCTTAAGGGTTAAGAACATCTGATGAAGCCAAACTGAAAAGGTCGTTTTAAACTACATTTACCTGGAGCAAGCGACATCCTGCATTGTAGTTGATACTCTCCACTGTCGACGTCGGCGAGTAAGAAGTCTCCAAGCCCGTTAAAAGAGTATTTGTTTCCGTCCATTGTTGTGAGATGGGGATCGTATCGAACCCATGGAATCCTGATTCTGTAGCTACGACATCCCTCTCGTGGTGGGGACGACAGGGGGCGATGCAGCACGAACCTGTCACAGTACCAGCTGTTCCGGACTGCCGCTGAGTCTACGCAGCAGCTTTGCCAGGCGTTCACGTCTGCAGAATAACTGTTCTGAAAAGAAAGACCAGCATGAGATTTTACCACCAATATGCAATGGAGGTATTGTTTTTGGCGTGTCTGTCTGTCTGTATGTATGTCTGTGTGTGTGTCTGTCTGTGTGTGTGTCTGTCTGTGTTTCCGCAACTTTGTAGTCAGCATAACTTCAGAACGCCTTTATGGATTGTGATGATATTTGGTATGATGGTAAGTCTTGGAAAGACAAAGGTCAAGGTCAAGTATGGGCCTCCTGGTGGATGACCTTGGTACTGCAGCAGAACTTCCGGTTTTTGTATCTTTTGTCCTGAACAAGCTATGGTCTTGACTTTTTGGTGACAGATAGCTTATCCTGTTAGGAATAAGTGGCGTAAGTTTGGTCCCCCTAGCAGCTTGTTCTGGAACTGCAGGTTAGTTTCTGGTAAAAAACTTTTAAAGCCAATAAGTCCAGATTGGAACAACGTCTTTTCATCATTTTTGGTAGGTAGGTACCTGAGAGACAGTTGTACATGATTAAATGCAAATTATGCAAATGAGGACTTTATTTGCATAATTAATGAGGAAATTCTATAATTACAGTGTTTTACATTATACTACTTTCATACATGTAATGTATGTAAGCTATGGCAGGCGGAGCATCAACAGATACTAATTATGCAAATGATGACCTAATTTGCATAATTAATGCGAAAATTATATGATTTCTTAATGATTTCTTAATGGTGAATGATGGGAATGTCTTACTTGGGACATCTGTAACATACATCACGATGTATATATTATGTTAATGCAGAGGGTATTTGCATAATTAAAGAAGAAAGTTACATTTACATATCAAGCCCATATTTCATGGAGGTATGAAATCTCGGAATTCTTGTTTTACTTATGCTAAGCTCAATCTTCGAGATTTACCATTACGGGATCACGGATCATGAGTTATATATCTGTCAAGGTATGATGCCATAATACGATGATTTCAGCATAGTAAAGTTTAATTGATACAATAACAATGACACAATGATTTAGGTTGAACTATCGCTTACACTTCAGTTTCAAAGATCTAAATGTATTTAAGTATTAGCACACGGTTGTGATTGTGTAGTAAATGGAATACATTTGAACGTTTTCACTATATCTTATATTTTTAGAATCAACGACGAAGTGACGGTCACATCCAGTCTTATTTGAACAGTGTTTGGTAGTTACATTTTTAAAATGGGTCAAGGGTATCTGGTAAATTTCAGCTATTCATATCAGGGGCCATCACCCTTCAATCAACCGACGGGGGCTGACATCATTTACAAGATATCTTTGACCCAGTGGCCATGGTGACGTCACACTTAGGAGAAGCCACGTGACTAGTCTTACTGGGTCAGTCTACAATGGAAGAGCAGAGTAGCTGGTCAAAAGCTCTAGGTGAGAACATTTACCTTTTGTGTTGGAACAAACGTTTTACCTTTAAACAGAACAAACTCACCATGATGAGGTGTCCACCTCGTAATCCAGTCCGCCGAGCCCCTCCACCAAGTCTCCACCTTCTATACCTCCGGAAAAATGAGATTGTCCTCTGCCTCCACCAATTCGCCCTTTCGTAGCAGCACATTCTCCTCATTGACAATCTCTCTGAATCAACGTAAGAGTAGACCCGGCGTCGGCTGGTCACACACGAGGGTCTCGATGTAATTGAGTGCGGGCGGTTGAAGCTGTATTGTACAGAAAATGGTAATGCCATGTTATATACATATAAAATACAACACGGGGTATTCCGTATCGCCCGAGGTACCAGCCCGACCGCGCGTCGGATCGCCATTGAGATTGCATAAGATACCCTCCCCCCTCGGCCCTCCAGCATGACCAAAGAGGCCATCTACGCTACAACCTTTCCTTAACAAAGACGGGGGGCGGCACAGACTTTCTGCTCACCAAGTCACGTGTGATCTGCATAACGTGACGTCATAGAAGCGGTGGACTGCCCATTTCTTGACAAAGACTGGAATTGTACAGTCAAAAATCTGGTCCAATAATTACTTGAATTAAGTCATGCTTTATGTTAAAGCTTGTTTGCTTACGTTGAGTCAAACCAGGCCTGTTCGGCAGTACACGGGCAGGACCCAACAGACGGCAGGGCGCCGTAACCAAAGAGCTGAGTTGGGTCTTCCACCTTCTGGCTTCGCAGCCACCGTGAGCAGTCAGCCACACTCCGCTGGGGGACAGAATTGTCGTCTTGATTCTGCAGCGCAAACTTCCACTTACCTGCAGGGTGACAACAAGAATTACTCGATACTATGATGTCCATACGTTTCGGAAAACATGATTATGGGCAAGGGCCGGGTCACATTCACTGCACAAAAAGTTGGAATTGCCAGTGGTAGTAAATGCAAGTGCAGTCAACACGGACTTTACAAGGGTAGTAAACAAAAGTGTGGTTATTTCATTGTAAAGTCTAACGCCATTCACAACGTAAACATTACCCATAATTATACTGACATTTAAAACCATTGGTAAATACAGCTTTTCGTAATACAATTCATGTCAACTGTTAAACTTGATCACAACTTCAAGGTACTATACATAAAGTCAAAGACAGCTTATCGAACTCTGGATTGATTCCTGTTAGCCTGGGTTCCAGACCCATAGCACACTGGACACAAATATCTCAGTGAGCCTGGCACACTGAGATATTTTGTGTCCAGTGTGCTTTGGGTCTGGCATCCAGGCTAGATTCCTGTCGATCTTGTGGCACAAATCTATTTTATGATATTGACATCTGTAACGCCGTGAATAAATATTATCTCTGTACTTTAATCACTCTTATAAGTACCAAAATAGTTGCCCTTTATAATTATGTACCTCCATTAATCCGGAAAAGATTTCTCATAGACACCGGGAACCTCAGGCCAGGGTGGCGGTTTTGGTTGTCCTGTCCAGAGAAATCCACGTCATCGTGTGTCAATCCAGCACTAGTGGCCGGTGTGAAGGGAAAGAATCTTCCGTCACCAGCACTGTAGCCACCGACCGCGATGTTAGTCTTTGGGAAAATGCCGGCCCCTCCGACCTGGGCTTCAACTATGTGGTAACAGTTGAATGCATTTGAAGTAAGTAATTATTTATTGTGGGTTTTATTCAACTTCAATGTTACTTTAGTCGAAAATTATAATTAGATGAATAAACTAATGTTGTGGAAGTACGATTTGGGTTCTAAAATGTAAAAAAAAAACGTTGCATAATTCGATTACAATCATAAAACGTTTTTATTCCTTTATTAAAGAAACCATGTACAAAGACTCCCAGATCTGTCAACAGATACAGGGCAGTATTACGAGTATTGAGATACATATTAGATATATGAAAAATATAAGCTATAAGATATAAATGAGGGGCATTTATCTTAGCTTATAAACCACTTCACACTACAAATACGCAGTCGGAACTGTGGCTTATAATGGTTTACTAGTATATACTTTCTTACCTGGACTAACCCATTGCTGGGCTAGAGTTGGGTAGACAAAGTTGGCGAAGGACAGCGTTCCGTCTGTAGAGATCACTAACTGGAAGGTGTTCACCTACATTAAACCAAAAAAGATTGTGTTTTAAAAATTGTGATTTATGCCCCCTCGATTAGGTACTTTATGATTATATACAGTGGAATAACGTCTGGTCACTGATGTGGCCTTTTCTCGCCGTAAACAGCAGTGGGAGAGAGGTTCATTAATATTAAGTCCGATCTCTGTCATTCTTGATAAAGACTGAATTAAAGTCGAAACCGGTCGAATCCCGTCTCGAGTCTGTCATCTTCCCATCGCTACGAATGATGTACGCTCACTCGGTGGTTATCATAGCAAATCTTAGCTCTTATTGTACCATACACACCTCTGGGTGGGTCGTTACCCCCTGATTAACTATCCAAGAAGGCATCTAGTCTACGTAATACTATACGTTTTATCAAAATACTCACGGGAAGCTGGTCGTGAGGTCGAGGACAAACCCCGTTAGCGTACATGGTGCAATCGGGAGGAACTCTTATCCAGGTCACCACCAAAGCCCACACAGCCTTGTAATCTACCAACATGTGAAAAAAAATCATATGAATTAATCTATGTCGGTGATTATAACAAAATACAGAGCTAATACTTTATATCCGACCAAAGTTTTAGCTTGGTAAGACGCCAGTTGATATTTCCTGCAGGCCATGAAAACCTGACACTTCGGGGACAGAAATATTGTTCTGAACGGCGTCAGAGTTTGTATCCTGAGGTAAGCGATTAGAGATTTCAGTTTCAGTTGATTGACAGGGTTATGCCCCAGTATGCCTAATTTGGTAGGTTGACGTCGTTTTAGGTCACCTGGAATGTGTACTCAGTGTACTGTAATAATATATATGGTATGAAACATGGGGCATGATGTAATGGCTGATGAAACTACGTTATGAAATAAAATTTTACAGTGCCTTTTCATGCAACATACAATCCCCTCCATTGCTACATTACATTATTGCAAATCATATCTATTTCTTATTCCTGCTTTTCATGTACAGTTGCGATTACGTTCATGCAGTTTGTTATTATAGCACTTTTAGCGACACCATCGCTGAACCGACAGTCGACATGTATACAGTAAAACCCTTCCCCTCCCAAATTAGCTGGATCATGTACATGTACGACGCATCTACGATTATGAAACCAATAGGCAATGTGTTGTATACCTCCAGTAAAAAAACCCGGGGTGCTTCTCCCATCTAAGCTGGCAAGGTTGAGAATCTGCTCAGTCCCTGGATTCCCGTCATCAGTCTCGTGGAAGCTGTAGAATATTTGAGTTCTCTGGTCCTCCGGCAGGTCGTTCAAGACTGAAATGTACTGGGACTGTTATGCATTTTACACATTACCAGGTGTGTGTATGGAATAAAGGCGTCCCCCTAAAGCCAAACACCTAAGTGTATGTGAATGTACGTCAGACCTTCAGTACTGTATGTGGCCCACAAAGAAAACCTTCGTCACTTACGCAAACCATTTGGTCGGTTGCGTCATTTAGGCTTGTTTTGATACATTTGGCATGTGTTATTTGAACAGGAAATCATCAGTATCTATTTCACGTATCAAGTAAAAACTGCAAGGTCACCGCCAAGGTTTTTGTTTTTTTAACTCTCACCTGTAGCATTGGACTTGGCTAGGAATGGCGCGAGGACCGCCGCTTCGCTGAAAGCGAGGACGTTCTGAATTGGTGTTGGGAATCTTGGCCGGACAATCGGATCGAAGCCAACTATTCCGTTGTCACAGATCTGCAAGGTATTTCGGTTTTGCTTTGTAAAGATTAGAGCGTTAAAATGTCTGCGACGCAGACAGGTGATAGCCGCTGTGCTAGTGTCCTTAAATATGATTAAATCAATTTGCATTTCATTGGACTATAGGGCAAGCGTAAGCGTACGTACCCTATATAAAGATACCGTTAGGCATGCTTTAAGGTGTGTTCAACTTAAATATCAGATTTTGTGCATTGAACGTCTCAGGATAACAAACTCACGTGAACGCTGTGGTGTCTCCGTCCGAAGAACCGGAAGCCCTCCTGGGGAAGATCCTCCTTGTGACACTCTGAGAAGTCCCATTGGCGGGGCTGCCCTTCCACTTCTTCTCCATAAGGGTACATGTCGTCATCTGTGCAGGAGAAACTAAACATCAGCCATGGGCATAGCTATAGGCCTTCAGTTCGAAGATCACTAAATATCACCGTGTACAAAGCAAATGCATACTGTTTGCCTTCACATGGTTTAGCCTTACAAAGTACTGCTCTGTTTATTCTTATTCAAACACATTAATTTTCATGTATATACGATAGTTACACTAGTTACCATGGTGACAGCCGTCTGGTCCAGGTCATTGATGACCTTAGGTCTTTGGAACGGAAAAAGAAACTGAGCAAGTACAATGTTTTCCTTCTGCGAAGGTAAACATAAAAAGTAAATGGTAATGATTTGGCTTGCCCCTGCGCATTCCACAGTTCATTTTCCCCAAGATGCAAAGGGGTCCGTCCGTCAAGTCAGACATTGTCACCAACATATACCAACACTGATATTAGACCAGTTACAACTTTTATCTCAATAAAACCGTTTCACCATATAGAATAACAGCGACTTAGCCAAGATAGTAGGGTCTTGCCAGTGGCTTAGTACTCGCAGGCAATTGCAGCTCTTAAAACTCACGTTAACAGTGCATTAAAACCAAATGGGTCCATGTTTTATGTCGATATTGTATGTCCTAGTTGTATACCTCGACAAGTGGTCTCTCCCACCAGACGAAAACCGTCGCGACAGCTACAGTTCCTCCCTCCGTCGGTGTTGGTACAAAAGTGGTCACAGCCGCCAGTATTGGTGCTACACTCGTTGATGTCTTCAAGAAAAAAAGGAAGGCTGTTTACAACATATCTTCCAAATTCATTCCATTTCAAGGGAATTCGAAATAATTGAAATCAATCCAACGTGGCAGACAGTGTGTTCGTTGATTTACAGATTTAAATTGCACAGTATAGTGCTCATCAATGACGAAATGTAAAGAGAAAGGGGACGAATACAAACCACACGTAAGATTTTTCTGGATTCTATGAAATCCATACTTATCTGTTCTTATTCCAACATTTAATGAGCAAACGTAGTGACGGTACACTCATGTTTTTCAACTTATTTTTATGCAGCCACCAACACAAAGGACCATTCGCCTTTTCACCTGAGTAAAGTGAGGAAAGTCGCGTTCAGTGCCTTTCCCAAGCATCTGGTAGTGCTGCTGTGAATGACGTACAGACCTCACTATTTGCATGTTCGGGACAAAGTAATAAAACAAAAGTACCCATTGTTGAAGCTGATAGTTTTACGACACTGCCTAATATAGGACCAATTCCCATGGGAAGTCTGTAAAATGCAAATGAGCTCACCGATACAACTCAGTCCATCCGTACCCAGGTTGTAGCCCGCGTCACAACTGCATGTGAAGGACCCGTGGGTGTTGTGGCAGTTCTGGTCACAGCCGCCGTTATCGGTGGCACACTCATTAGTGTCGGGTGTAGCTGACCAGATGAACGGAATAGATGAGTATTACATATCGGGAAACAAGAGCTTCCGGCACCACTTCTTTGACTTACAACCCCACATGCAGTTTAAGATGATGAGTGTCTGTGGGTAAGTGAGTGGGTGGGTGGGTGAGTGAGTGAGTGAGTGAGTGAGTGAGTGAGTGAGTGAGTGAGTGAGTGAGTGAGTGAGTGAGTGGGTGAGTGAGTGAGTGGGTGAGTGGGTGAATGGGTGAGTGAGTGAGTGAGTGGGTGAGCGAGTGAGTGAGTGAGTGAGTGAGTGAGTGAGTGAGTGAGTGAGTGAGTGAGTGAGTGAGTGAGTGAGAGTGTTTCCTTAACTATAGAAATCGCCACAGGGCGAAAAAAATGTGTTCTGCTACCTTGTGTCCTGCAACAACGACGTAAATCATCCAATCGAACAAAGAAGGTGTATTCCTACCATGGCAAGATGTCCCGTTGATCAGATGCAGACCATCGTTACAGGTACAGTTGTAGGAACCTGGTGTGTTGACGCAGCCTTGTTCACAATCGTGTATCATCACCCAACACTCATCAATGTCTAGCAGGGGTAAAACATTTAACTTAATATTCATTTAGGCCATGTTGATTTGATTACATGGATGACATCCTCCCGCGTGAAGTTTCGTCCCCCCCCCACAAAAAAGGATTTCGACCATACTGTACTAGTAAATCGTACAAAATGACGGAATACATTTGTCGTATATTGCAAAAAAGTATGGAAAACTATACTAATGTAATGGAATGCTAAAATCTTTTTAGGGAAGGAAGGAAGTATGAAGAAATGAAAATGAAGGGTTAATTATTCGCCATACCATGTGTGTTTAGTCATTTGTTCAGTCTTTATGATTTTATATTGAAAGAAACTTTTTTGCCAAACTTTTTTTATTCGCACGCTCGCGTCAGTTTTGGGGTTCCCAGAGGATGTCATCCATATAATCGAATCAACATGGCATTATTAAGGTTATACGTAAATATTATTTATGCAAATCTGTAACAAATGGTAGAACAGAGGCTGTTGACGCTCAACGTTCTTACTTCTGTTTTAACCTTTTCCCAATGTGGCCGCTTCCATGCATTTGTCTGATAGGTGAAACAGAATAAGTTTTTTTACCCATATTTGTAACAAATGGTAGACTTTTGGAGCGTATAAGCGCTCACGGTTCTTGCTTCTCTTTGAATGTTTTTCCGATATGGTTGCTTTCATTTGTAGATAAAGCAGAATACGTTTTGCTTACGGAAATCTGTAACAAATAAGATTTTTCTTAAAATTACCCTGGTCACAGTTCTGTCCTTCCCAACCTTCGTCACACTCGCAGACGTTGATATCCACGCAGAGTCCATTGTTACACGAGAGGTGGCAGTAAGCTGTAGATTAAAACAAGACCTTTGCTTAGAGCTTCATGCTTTTTTTGTGGTTGAATTTGTGAACAGCGCCACTCGACTTACTAGCGACGTAATGCGGTACTGCGGTACATCATTAAAGATACGTTATGCAAAATGGTATGAGAACCTTCCTTGTTAGGATATATTCGTATTGGGACATAAATGTTCTTATATTGCACGTTGAGATCTACACCGTGACTCACAAGGATCGCCCACAAGAATGTCAACAGTTAGTTCTTACTCATTATTTTGTACCTTGGCAGGTGTCACCGATCTGATTCCATCCCACACAACACCGGTGGTCCGTGAAGTATTCAGTGCCATAAACGGTGATAAAGCTACGGCGGTACCTGTGATATGAATGAATTTTAAAACCTTGCGTTAGTCAGTCATTCAATCTTTCTTTCTTAGTAAGGCGTTTTAAACTCCTGACGCAAATACCGATATTTTGAAAGAAATGGATATTTATTATCTTTAGATATAAAACATTTGTTCCAAAACAAGAGAATTGTTCCCGCCCGGATCTTTCGACCAGTCACTCTGGTCACTGGTATCTCAGTAGACCCAGTGAGACTTGGATTCTCTAATTAATAAAGCGTGACGTCAACACTGGGTCAAAGTTTACTAGATACTCCAAACATGTAACTATCAACACAGAATAACTTAATGTTTCATGATGATATCAATCAGCACTAAGACTTACCTTGGCCTCGTGCCGAATATCTCCTTCAGATAGTCCCAAACACCTAGGGCGGATTCCCGGCGTCTTCGGTTTTGTATTTGCCACGACACCTGGCGAGTTCCGACAAAAGTGCAGACGCTGCCTGGCGGGCTTGAGAGATAGGTGTATTCATGAGTATTTGGGCTACATTGTGGCTCATGTGTAAATGTATATTTTACCTGACCGCATCTCTAAAGGACGTACAGGAATTCTATTGATATACGTCAGTCTAAGCAAAAACAAATTTACAACATGTAAAAATTTCTGTTGAGACTCAATCAATATTTCATGTCAACTAAAAACTGCTCTTAGCCGCTCCCCTCAAGAGGTAATTTCAGGCTGTCCGTTGCGACACCAACACACTGTCAACGAGTCAAGCTCAAAACTCTGGACTGTGCCCTTCAACCTTGCTCAACCTATCTTCAGTTACAAAAAATGTTTTCACTACATTGACTATGGGTAGATCCGTTGGGATGACAGAGAGGAAAATTAACCGATACAAACACACGGTCATGATCGATGTTACTACATACATGTAGTAGAATGGAATCAGTGGATTCATGCGGTGTAACCGACATCTGTCACACCGCAGTCGTCCCTCAGTGAGCCACATTGTTCCGCTTTAGAATTTTTGCACAGCCTGTCACACGACCGGTTTCGCCTGTGTGGCTTCTTCAGGTGTACAGAGGCTAAATGACACAAGTTACGACGTTCCCACTTTTATACCGTCCCAGCGCAGAGCGCCCTGGTCAGTGGCCCTACAAGGTCATGTAAACGTTTACTTTTGGGGTCGGCACTGTTTTGGCCACTTGAAGTAATATACATGTATGATATATGAATGAGACACTGTAATTTGCCCACTACAATATACAGTTTACACACTCAGGAACTTGTTTTTCTGCCGGCGCCGTACCGACGGACTATAAAACAGTATGACTACGGATAGCTATGAAATGTCAACAGGTAATAGCTAGATGTATACAATAGCTGTACATTTATCATAGCAAACAGTTTTATAGGAGAGTAATTTATTATTCAAACATAGCACAAATCGACAAAGGATTGTTAGGATCTTTATGGGCCGTTAGCACTGATATTAGTAGTCCATAAAATTGCCTGGCAGGCATTTGGTCAACATTGTAAAGATATCGATCGCCGTACATAAAATCGTTGTAAAGCAATATATCGTCAATGTTGAAGAGTATACGTACTTGAATTGTGTGCGGTGATATCTTTAAAACGTTGACCAAAAGTCTACCAGACAATAATATCAGTGTCAACGGCCCATAAAGATAAAAGGTCTCGAATCATTACAAATCCTAATAATGATATTTCATGCATGTCTTTGTGACAGATACAATGATCGAAGCGGATCCAAATGGGATCATCCAAAATTTAAGATTCTTCAATTTCTAAATGATTGTATTACCAAGAATAAAAAAAAAATGGGTCTTTTGCAGATACGAAATTTTAGTCCACTGTTAGGCCACTGTTACACTTTTTCGCATACACGTGCGCATGCTTTCGTATTCGTATCTTAGTATATATTCCGTATGAGTTGCCATTTGCGTGCGAGTTGACATTTCTGTCAACGCGCACGCGCAGCCAAACGCACAAGACGCGTACGCGCGAAATTGTAGAATAATTTACACACATATCTAGCGCATATGTCACGAATCCAGCGTGGCATAGGTGAAATGAGGACGATGAGAAAACGTTTATGCGAAGAACTTTGCTTGTGAATGACTCCCTGTTGATCGACAGGCAGACGAGCCTCCGGATTAGAGCTGAACATGAATAGGCCGTTTCGCTCTCGACCATGGCGCGATTTCTTTCTTTCTTTCTTTCTTTTTTTTTTGAATGGCAAATGTTTGTAGGCCACCGATCCGTCCGATTTGATAAGGGAATCTTTTCGGGTGAAAAATCCGCTCGACCCTCAGGGCATTTTATAATTTGGTGACCTCTCGTCGGTCATCAAATACGGCCCAAGCTCGCTCACTGTGCATGTGCAAGTGTGTGACGCCGGCTCATCAGATATATAAAGGCTTCAATTTTGTGGGCACCATAAGGAAGCTCACACACATGTTTCACACACATGAAGCTAAAACTGAATCTTTGTAAGACAGTATTGGTTCCTATTCCTCGCCGAGGGAGGTACTAGACAGGAATAAACAACCCACGACATCGGCATCCTGAAAACAGGCGCCTGAAATATCTGTTCAAGCTGCGACATGCCCAACTGAGGATTACTTAAACTATGAGGAGGCGTAAACGGACGGATCAAAACGGAAACAAGAAGCCATAGGTAACAATCCTCCGTGAAGTTTTGTATATTGCAACAAAAACAATCCCAAGCGTCAACGCCAGACCTACTGTGCAGACATTAGGAAGCGGTTAATACAATGAGGGCGCGTCACAACCATAAAACATAAAAAGACCTAAATCCATTACTGCTCCCAGGGCGGTAAAGATACTGTGCTTCAAGTTCGAAGTTCATTTTAATTACACACACACAATCATTGAATTCACATAAAGATCGGACTATCATGGTCATGTCACTAGTAACAAAGACAACACCACCGTCTTACCGTTCCCGTTACGCGACTGGCCAGGCCAAAATCCAGCAACAGTTGCGGCCAGCACCGCGAGCGTTACTACCGCCGGTCAGATACCCGGGCAGATACGCTCCTGGTGGCCACCTGCTTAGAGGTTTGCCACCCCCTTGGGGAAACAGTTGCAGACTAACAAGTCTAAACACAGGCTACATAAAATTAACAACACGACAATCTAAATAGATGAACAAAGTCTGCTTTCATTACAATATCTTTCATTTACTACATTATTATTCATTTGACAAGGTATCGCAGTAGGTACAAACCACGTGCACAATCCCAAAAGATACTCGCCACCATTATATGCAAAACAGCCACCTAATATCTGCTTAGAGAACCTCTGCTACCGGACAACTGCCTAAATCTACGGCCTATTCCACAGGATTGTAAAAGTAGGGATGTTTCTAAAATATGCATTTACTTCAATATCAAAACTGCTACGGTGAAAATAAAAAGACATGCATCATCACGGACATAATGGTACACCGCATGCCCAATTACATAGAAATGCGTCGTACGGAAGAATGCGTTTTGGCTGCGAACATCTTCCAAAAAACTTAAGCATCTCTTAAGCACGGGCAAAAACATCTGGAACCACTTATCGGGACCTCACCATATCTGTCTGAAGTTCCACCCCCACCGCTATTCCAAACAACGGGTTTTTCTGGACCATTCCAATTTGCCTCACAATTGTAGAGGTGCATCTGCAATATGACATTGACCGCGAAAGCAGCGACGGCAAAAATACACATTCGTGCATCAACACGGGCATGCCCGCAGACGGCGTATAAAATTGCGTGCCGATTACACAAAGAGAACCCAGTGTTTTGACTGCGAACATGAAAAATCAGCCGATCACAACACTCCGTCCGGAGGTCCTGACCTCCTTCACGGAGTAATTAAAGACACGGCAATGGAGATACTTGGACAAAGATTAGGACATGGAATTTATGTGTCAGAGCCAGATATTGTAGGGCTTATGTAGTTGAGCCTCTACAAGGGCAAGGCTTAGGCGTCTACTGGAGGCAGCAAATATACTCCTTGGTGGACTAATTCCGCCAGCGTACTCGTGTTAGCTGTATAGTTCGCCAATTTCTACACTTTCCATCTACCTCCGAAGGCTGGTTAAGTCTTTCCTACAGTTCATTGTCAAGCAAATGGATCCAGTAGTTTGGTCACTTGGGTAGAATGCCAACTAACCAGCCAGCCTTAAGGGTCGGCAAGTATCGAGGCAGCGCGTTTCTGCCTGGTAAACTTTCGTTGCCATTCGAAACGCGTGTACGGTTGATGCCATATCGCTGACTGGACGAGTGTATCATGCAAATAACAGTGAATACATATTAGTGAAAAAAAGACAGAGCACAACCTTAGATTCAACTCACTCACCCACGAAGGCCCTCGACAGCTATTCCCGCCAAACTCATAAGAAACACGACACAGAAGAGGCGCACAGCCGCCATGACGGCGGTTAGGCTGAAACTGCCCCAGAGCTGCGCACGTTCAACATATATTGCATGTTTTATTGCCAAGGTTGCCCGTTGTTTTACAACTTTGATGCTTTTACAACGTTACGTTCATACCGTTAAAGGATATTTTATTTGGCCAATAAATTATAAATATTTAATATCTACCTGTTTTGTTCTTGTCGCGTTGGCGACAAACAAGCACTTAAAGATATTACATCTTTATTACATTTTTATTGGTGTCCTGTAGGCTACAAGTCCTCTTCCTGGTTCAAACGTGGGTTAAGTTCCTCGACCCCACTGTAAATTAGTGCTATATCATTGAGATGCACCATCCCCGTATGTAGCCAGTGTACTAATAACCGCATGTATCGTTGTAGATTGATTCGGTTCAAATGGGCATTTTAGTGTATATGAAGTACTTGAAAGGTACTCTGAGATACTAGAAGTTTGCCGCTCTTATCTGTACTCCTTTAGTAGACCAACTCCCATAGCATGTTTTCTGTTTATTTGGCCAATTCTACTCTTTCCAGCCGCCCATATAGCCTGGTAGGGACTAGTACATAAGCCCTTTAATGTGACGAAAAAACCGGTTCAACTAGTTATAATTAGTGCTGTACGTACTGATCAGGTGTACACAGGTGAGTTTGTTTTACGAACACCTGCCACAAACAATATCAGCAGAACAACTATAAGGTACGTACTGCGCTTAACCAGTTGTACATAGTTTACTGAACGGTAGAAACGTTTTAGGTCTAGATATCCGGCAACGTTGCAAGGCATGGTATGTGAAAATCTTGGCAAGCTAGTGTATGCAACATTGGGTTCTGCTTTGGTCCAACAATACGGACATTTTATGTCAGATAACGTGTATGGTAGAAGCTGTAATAAGTTGTAATTGGTCAACCATGTAGTTTTCTTTGCGCTTTAGTTGGAATACTGAAATAGATACTTGTATTAGGAGGAATATTCACGCAATAGTAACATGTCAGACTACAAGATTTACAAAAATGTAGTATGCCCCTAGGGAGACACCACAACATTTCACATAAGGGCACATAAGGAAATGAGGGTTCTTAAGTAAGCTTTGAGGTTTTCTGTTAGCCTGCTAGCTAGAGCCATTATAGTATCGCTGGTATCTCTACGGTGCACCGGCGTTAAACGTGACCCGCACAGGTTCAGGAGTGCACGCCGGGGTTTTTACGGGGTCCCGTTTCAATAAGTTCGTCCCCAGGACGGCAAATGTCAGCTGGAAAGATCTTGCGTGGCAGGAGATGCCTATTCTTATTTAAGTAGAACTGGCGCCGGTAAAACAGCCCTAAATTGGCCTATGGAGAGTGATAGATAACCTTGCTAGTTTTCAGTCTTCTGCCCAACTTACCCGCATACTAGTACTGCAATCTTGCAATTTAGTTATTTTGTCGTTACCGTGTATCGTGTTTTGTAAATAATGAATAATACGGCATATAAATTTACGCAACGAAACTTAGATATTCCAGGACTTTAAATGATGTAAACGTAAACTTTTATCTTCTTTATGCATTTTGTCTAACGTTTACCACTTCCCTTGTGGCCATCAGGCCGATTTGAGCGTCTCATGAATAAAGAATGGTGCAAACAAACACAGCTTGGGGCGTTATAACATTATCTGTATACTGATGAGGTTCACAGAATTTCAATGTCCCCAATACGACACAGTACGTATATGGGTATTCTATACCTGGTATAGAAAGTACATGTAACGTGTTAAATGCTAAATAATGTCGAAAATGATTATAGGTCGGTGAACGATTGTGGTAGAGCAAAGTTCTTTATCTTCAAAATCAGTTAAATTATGTCTGGTTCGCTGCATGTGCACTGAAGCTACAGTGGTACAGCGAACAATACGGTCCCAAACGTTAAGTAATTGTGACAAACTTAGATATACGCCTTTATAAAGATGATACCCGTATGTACAGACGGTTATTAAAACGTCGGCTCTTGTTACACAAAAGTTGCGAATAGAACTTTGCTATTCAACGATACTAGTAGTTATTAGCGAAAACTTACTGGACAACATCAATGAATAAATAAATAAACAAACATCAGATTGGGTGATTTGACCTAAAATGTCTTAATGCGTGATTTGACCTAGAATTCCTTACCTAATGGTTTTTTTTTTTTGCGGTATTAGGTCGGACAGAGGCACGATGGGGAATAACTCTTCTTCAAAAAGCGCCACCTGTCAGATCAAGACGGACAAGGCAGCGGGCGGGTCGGTGTCTTTATACATTCATTCACCATAGAATATGAAGGAAGCTGTGCATGCATTCCTAAACGTGTTCCACTCTAAACACATGGACAAACGGAATGCATTCGTATTCCAAAACGCGTTTTGGAATATAATACGAAGTGAAATGCATGCTGTATTTGAAAACATTCCAAAATATTAGTTTCGCAATCACATGTTTTGGTTCTAAACTGAACTCTAATCTAAACACATATGAACACATGCATGTATACATATACATAAAGAAAAACGAGACTTCTATAGACACAATATGGATTAACAACTAACAATTAGCAACTCAATTAATTAGGGGATGACAATTAGCGCTTTTTCCAATGGGTAAGTGGCTACATATCAAATATTTGCATTTTTAGCGTTTTACATTGCATTTCTACGTTTTGACAGACGTGGACAGGGCTTTGGAATTGACCTGTTCCCCATGAAACTTTCATTTAAAGCGACGTAATTCAGACTTTTAAATTTTAGCCCCATTTTCGTGGTTATGGAGGACACTGCCGGCAACCGGACGGACGCCATCAGACTCCCCAAATGGAAGAACGGCGTCACGCCAAGCGACATTCAACTACGCGAACAGGTGTGTGTTGTGTTGTCCTTTTTGTTTTGGTAGGTACATGTAATAGCATCGAACCTTTAACTCGGGAGTCTAAAAATTACTTTGACCAACACGTCAGCAGAACGCACTGCTCCTGCGTGAAACCCACAGCGTATTGCGCAAAGTACTTCAACTGAACGTTTTGTTTAAAGACGATAGCATCATGTTTATAGTTTTCAAATAGAGTAGTGTAGGAAAAGATACCGCCTGTCTGTGTAACAGGAAAAATTCTAATGCGCCGTTGAGCAAACATCAAACGAAAACTAGGTTTTGCTAAAATACTGTTTTATGCATGTAACGTTATATTTTAAAGAATCTATATTAATTGTAATAGCTTCTTGATAAAATCATGGAGACATAGCTACATAATATGTCCATTACATTGTCGTACATATCGAGCCTGATACATCAAATGACACGCGCAATTAGAGGCTGTTCATGTTTCCGTAGACTTGTAAGAAATATAGGATATGAGTACTTACGGACAGTTCCCTTGTTTCTAGGTGAAGTACATGGAGATCTGGAGCGAGGGGAGATGCGACATTTATGTCGATACCGTCAAAATTTCTTCGCTTTCTGATGTGGACTTGTACACCTTTCCAGTACAGAGGTTCGTGCATTGCATTTCTACAAGAATAAAATTTTAATGTATCTCCTTTTCGTTGATATATTTCTACATGTGTTCGATCTCTGTACCATATTTCTGTAAAAGAATCATTTTAGTACCTAAAACTACAGATGCAAAGGGAAAAACTCTAATCAATAACTGATTATATACCAAAAATCAAATAAATCCGTCAAACCACCGTACGTTACAGCTGCGAACATACAAACACTACCGAAAACAGCACTAGTACTAGTACTAGTGCCTTCCCGCGGAAGAATATCTCCTTCCCCAGAGGTAACAAATGCCAGTCTTGCTTCCTTCGTTCCCCAGGTCGCTGAAGCCCGGCGCGGGAAACAGACTGTTCATCCCTCCGCACGACTGCTGCCTGCCTCAGACCGACCCCCATCCGGCACAGCGACGGCGGGAACTTAACGACAAAAAGAAGGACCTCCAAATGACGACACTAGCCGACGGGTGTCCTGTACAGGTTTGTACATTATTTGCACATTCTTGATCGAGAGCTGAATTGCAAATAACAGTGATGCTCGAACAAACATGACAATGACCATCAATGAAGCACACTACATATATATCTTGTGAGTACTGTAGTCTAAAAGCTGTGTCTAAATTGTAACTTGATGGGTTTGACGTCTGTTTTTAGGACAGAAGAAGACGAAATATGACGTAAAGGCACCCATCCTGAGTAGTAGCTCAACCTATAATATCATGGCACTTGGCTTTTCAACCATATATTTGCCTGTGGAAAAGAGTTTATTTTGGGGGTAAATCGATATCTATAAACAAAGCTGTTTAACTTTATGTTTGTTTGTTTGTTTTTCATAGGTTGCCGGTTCACCAAGACAGGCAATGTGGGCACCGGAATACAAGGTACAATTGTTGGTACAGACCCAAGAAAAATACACCTAAACATTAGTGTGGGCACAAAGCGCTCGCAAAATGTTGAATATATTAACATTGTAGAATCACATTGCATTCTAGTTAAACTAGTGACATTAACGCTATTGCTGTAGTTTGCTACTTAGTAAAATAATAATACGTGTATTGTGTTTATATTCGCAAAAGCAAAACATATCGGTCTTGCTCTGTTTCTTCCTATTCTTCTCCAAACACAGATGGTCAACGTTATGGACTAGACCTCTGTCACCACCGCCATGCATGGTAACTGGTGGATTTCATTATGTAGCAAAACAGAGCTTAAAGGGGCTGGTCACCATATGATAGTATATATGAACGTGTTTGAGTAAGAAACAGAGAAGTAGTTTGGCTAGATTCCGACAAGGAGGAAAACATTATATATTTTTGTCAAATGTTACCTTTCTAATTCATATTCGTCTTTTTGTCGTCTCTGTAGAAGGCGTACTGCAAAGTCCGAGACAGCTGCAAAAGCGAAGAATTACTCCTTATGTTGACAAGGAGAGGACCAGTCAAGGAACTGGGCAACTTTTCAGACTTGTACAAGCTTGGCTTCAAAGTCCCACAGGTGTGCGCCAACTTTATCTCCAGATAGAATTCCGAATTTCAACGCCATTATTAGCGGCAAATTCTCAAAAGGAATAGGAAAATGTCGTGCTTCGGATTTCAGTCCAGATTTTGGCTAACTAAATGAGATAACACTTTTCTATGACCTTTTACTGGGAACAGCATACTAGGGTTAGCGGCCGGAGCTTCTAATGCATGCGATCTAAGCATGATCAGAAAATCGTGCAAGTTGCTAATAAGCGCCCCCCTCCCTAAAGCCGCGCTGAAAATCCTAAGATTAAAATGGTGAATGTGGACGCGCTCTATCTTGAAGTTGCATTGAACAAAATGATCTTGAAAATTTATTCCAGGGCATGGAGAACTGGTGGTTCGATAAGGTTTTCGGACAGCAGAGACTCCAGGGTTTGGTGCCTAACCTCATCAAACTGTGCACGGAAATCCCAGCAAGGTGCGCTTTTCTTAAATGACACGGAAAAAAATACACCATATCTAGTACATGTATATCTTAAACTGTGTTACATGATTGAAATGCAATAACTGACATATCAATCTTAAAGACCTATCTAGTTTATGTACTTTTTGGAGCAATTTTTTTAAAATTCTACAAGACAGTGGCTTATTCGCACAGGTAGTTTCTTTCTCTGAAACTTTTGCTTTAGGAACTGACAGTAATCATTGTTAAAGTTGTTGTTTTGTTGCTGTAACTTTTCGATTCCCTTCTTATATAGATTCTAACCGCGCCTTTATTTTATAACTTTCTGTTATGGTGTGTTGATCTCTAGTTTAAACGTCACGGAGGAGATGGTGAAACCCATGCTGAAGGACACGTCCCTGAAACAGGCGCTCCAGGACAAGCGGCTGTACCTGACGGACCTCACCATGCTAAAGGGCGTCAAATGTATTGACGGCAACGTGGTGAGGACCTGGTTTTCTTTCAAAGAGGAAAATAAATTTCATTCGTAACTGCCTTTAACCCTACCTAGACCGGGCTTTTTTTGACATGGGGGGACCGGGGGGGGGGCTCTTTTGACCCTCCCCTAAGAACTCGCGAACAGTATGTCGTATGACCACCAAATTTTCAGAGAATGGTGTACTAGTTAAAATTTATCATATCTACAATTTTTATGTCGTTATGACGTAATATGACGTCATTATGACGTCATTAATGTGATTTTATTGGCCAAAACCGTCTAAATAGGTTTTTCCCTGAAAATCTCCCTGGTATACAACATAACTTTACCAAAAGTGTTTATGACAGAATATTAGTGTGTACTAAGTCTTATGTTGCCCATAGCAACACCGGTGACGTCATAAAATGACGTCATGCATATTTAAGATATCCGCCATCTTGGATCATCAATCTTGAATTTTCAAAAATAGTTTTTTTTCATGATAAAGCCTAAAATACATTGTAAACATACTAAACACCTTCATTCAAACCTTTTTTGTAAAAAGAAATGGAAGTATTGATGAAATTTTAATGAAAATAACCCGTATATACCTGTTCTAATGATATGGTCCGCCATCTTGGATTTTGGCCAATGACGTCATCAAATTAGCATAAATTATGCATATTTAATAATAAAATTTACATAAAATTATATGGGATGTTATTAATATTAGAAACCATGAGTAACTTGACATAAAACCCATAAAATTCTATTGTTGAAACAAAAAGTACTAAATTTAGCAAAAAATGCCTGTCAGAAACCCGTTGCCATGGCAACACAAAATATTATTATCTTATTCCAATGATAGAGAATTGTTGCCAACAATATTTTAGGAAAAGTCACCAAGTTTGGTCGTTCTACGGCTAGCCGTTCAGACGCTAGGTGACATCAAAGTTGCCGCGGGCACTTTTAGCCCCCCCCCCCCGGTCTAGGTAGGGTTAAATGAATGAATGAATGGTTGAATTGCGTATTTCTTACAGACTTATGATACACAACCTCTTAGAGGTCTTCAACAATCACTGTATTATAAAACATTTGGCACTGGAAAATCAACTTCATACATACATACATTAGTTGGCCTATCACTTAGCAAAAGCGATTATATTATGAAAATAAGATAAATGAGATAGACAATAAAATAATTTATGGAACATATTGAGAACTGTAACAGGCACATGACATGAATGTGTCTGCGTAAGAACAAACGGAGCAGTACTGTGTCGAGATAGACCATTTGAAGGTAAACGTATTGTGCATATTTGCGCTGCAAATGTTACATTTCTAGCTTAATACTTGACTTTGATATTTTCCCCAGCTGTGCGCACCAATGGCCTTGTTCTTCGTGGATGACGAAGGCGACCTCATGCCTATAGCCATCCAGTTGTTCCCATACTCACAAAAGGTAATAAGTTATACAATTATGTTCTATATACAACATCAAATTACATTATACACATTGTCTGCACTGAAAAGTAATTTTGTATGCCACTATTTATTTTGTCTGTAAAAGTCTATTTCTTAGAAGGCACCGATGATATTTGGTATCGACTTTGCTGTTTCTTGTAACCTTTTAGTAAGTAGTATGGTGTAGTATGGAAGTAAACGCGATTTTTAGATTTTGCCCCCATGCTTGCATGGTGATCAGGTACTAGTATTCCTTCCTACGGACCCACCCTACACCTGGCTACTAGCGAAGATGTGGTACAACCTGGCGGAGGCTTCTTGGCACCTGGCCTGCGGAAACTTCGGTAGATGGCCTTTCTTTCACACTGATACTAGACTTACTTCTTGATTTTTGTATGAGGGTGTCACGAGAATAGACACGAGATTTATCTCCAAATTACTTTACGCGAAATGATAACTAGAAATCGGAGCTTTATCTGTTGGTTTATTATCAACATGAATCAAATTTACAGTTTCAGTTTTCATAGAAAAGTAATTCACTATACGAATCTTCTGCCGACTTTTCGTCGTTTTTCGGCCATATAATTTCCCATCTACGTCTGATACATGATTTCCGCTACCATCAGGAATTGGTATTCTACCGGAAACCTGCATATCAGAAGGAACGTAGATGTACGTGGATTTGATTTATTAAACAGATATACAGTCAGGACTGCCCAACTAGCCGGAGGCTAATGTAAAGGGCTAGCCTTCATAACAGGATAATAAACAATTAGAAACAATTAACAATGTCGGTTACAATTTAGATACATAAACATACGGTTGCGGCCTGTGGTATAAGCCGAACGTTACCAAGCTAACCATAGGTGTCTGTGCTGAACACCATGTGTTTGCTATCAATACAATATTAAGACGCACATTTCAGGCTTCTCTCGTTTGGCCATGGAGTCCGTCGCCCTGTGCGCTCACCGGAACCTGGCCCAGTCCCACCCGGTCTTCCGCCTCCTGGCGCCGCACTTCAACCAACTCAGCCCGGCAAACAGGTCCGTCATCGGGCATTAACATTCAAATTGGTAAAAAGAACCAAACTATACAAATTAGCCACTCTTGGTGACATGATGTGTATTTCTTCACTTCAGCATCATAGTCACATAACGTTAACCATTAAAACTCAAAACAAACGAGACATACATAACAGCAAATAATAGTAAATCAAGGAATACCGTGACAAGCTGTACAGTTCACGTGTGTGTCTGTAAACGTATGACATGTACTTAAACCAATAGAGCAAGAAAAGGATCTTTATTCATTCACTGACCTGCTACTACGTAACACAGGGAAACACTGCGCATGCTCGATCCCGGAGAGTGGATGGACCAGTCCACTAGGATCGGCAGGGATGGATTCATCGACATCCTACAGAGGGGGTGAGTTATTCTATTGTTTTTTGGAGGTTGAGCGAGCGTGCGTTCGTGTATCTGCTTGTCCGGACAAAACTAGGGTAGGTTAGTTGATAGCACGCGGGTGGGGAAGATTGACAGGCAGAATGAAGGGAGGTAAAGCCCAGCAGAAATTAGATATTGGGGGGAAGCCAAGGATTGTATACTTGCCGTAAGTCTGAAAATGTTTTGTCAAAACATTGTACTGTTAATGTGTAATGTATCCATAGATTCTGTACTACCCGAGAACGCCGTTCGATGCGAAATTTGCCAAAAGGTAAATTGAACATGTACAACTTTTCATCACCTTAGTGTTGAAGTATGCTTTCATGGACTCAAGGATGGAAGTACATTTTAATAGCAACCACAAGTTCTGTTAAATTTAGTGAAGCACTGTGTAAAATTCATGTCTGACGTTCTTTTTTGTAGGTGGAAAAGCCATTGGAGGATGAACGTGGAAGGGAATTTGCCTCGTGATCTAGAGAATCGAGGGGTAAGAGCATTCTAGTAACAATGACAATAATTTATAGACCCCCGTCTTGTTAACATATCTAGAAATTGCCAAGATTTTGAAGAATCCACAGTCCTCACAAATGGAAACACGAATACTGTGCATTAATATTTTTTTTCACCAGGTCGAGGACAAAACCGCCCTTCCCGCTTACCACTACCGTGACGACGCCCTCCCCATCTGGTACGCCATCGAGAAATACACCAGAACCGTGCTGAAAGCCTACTACGGTAACTGATTATATTATAAACCTGTATTAATGCTGACTACATTCGCCAAGTTGGAGTGTCTTAATAATTAAAAGTGATAAATAGTTCATAATTTCCGAATGAAAGCTCTTCTGTCTTGGTAGAATCCATAGTTTAAACACAAGAAAGAAACTCACCATAAATTTTAGGTCGATCTTAAAATGTTATTTTGTCCTTTTTTAAACAGGCACCCCTGGAAAAGTCACAGGAGACCATGAATTAAGGTCCTGGAGAGAGGAGATGACGAAACCAGCCACTGGTGGCGGCGTGGGAATTCAGGTAAGTGGCGACTCTGTTTAAATATTCATAAAATGTCTTAACATCAACTATGCATCAAGTCCTTTTGATCCCTGCACGGCGATACCATTGACTAGGAGGTTTAGGCCAAGAAGTTGTTTTGATTTGATTAGACAGATGACATCCATGCACAAATGAATTTTCACTCACCGCCCCCCCCCCCCAAAAAAACCCGTTTTGACCATATGCATACTATACTGTAAATCGTAATATTCACGATTTTAATCCTATTGCCAGCTGATATTTTAGCACTGTTTTGATGCTACATGTTGGATAGACCATTCTTTGCTCTTTCTGTGCTTCAGGGCGTTCCAGGTGAGGGTGAATTCAGGACAGTTGATGACGTGGTTGCTACGGTGACGTCCGTCATATTTACCTGTACCGTGTCGCGTGCTGTCAGCCTGCAGATGTACGACCAGTGCGCCTTCCCGCCCAACTACCCTCTCAACCTCACCGGCGCTCCTATCACAGTCAAGGTACGTACCCAACTACCCACTCAACCTCACCGGCACTCCTATCACAGTCAAGGTACATTCGGCACTGCTTTCGGATGCGGAGGTATTGTTTTGGGTGTGTTTTGTTTTCTGTACATGTGTATGTGTGTGTGTGTATGTGTGTGTGTGTGTGTGTGTGTGTGTGTGTGTGTGTGTGTGTGTATGTGTGTGTGTGTGTGTGTGTGTGTGTGTGTGTGTGTTTGCTTGTGTTCGTATGCATGTATTTGAACGCACTACCCGTTGGTCCCTGTCAGCTTGATGGACCTAACTACCTGTGCCTGACTTTTTGTGGTCTGTGGTTAGGGCAGTCACCTCGCCCACGTGCTGTCACTCAATTGTACAAACACATGCGCACACAGACACACATGCACAAACACATGAATAAAAACACACACACACACTCACACACACACACACACACACACACACACACACACACACACACACACTCACACACACACACTCACGCACTCACTCACACACACACACACACACACACACACACACACACACACACACACACACACACACACACACACACACACACACACACACACACACACACACACACACACACACACACACACA
>NW_017804143.1:194000-194127 GCF_001625305.1 Branchiostoma belcheri
ACACACACACACACACACACACACACACACACACACACACACACACACACACACACACACACACACACACACACACACACACACACACACACACACACACACACACACACACACACACACACACACA
>NW_017804143.1:194147-354274 GCF_001625305.1 Branchiostoma belcheri
ACACTCACACACACACTCACACACGGACACACACACACACACACACACACACACACACACACACACACACACACACACACACACACACACACACACACACACACACACACACAAACACACACACACACACAAACAGATGCACAAACACAGAACAATTCCTCCTTACACGAGGAAACAAGGCGTTCATCATGTTGAGGAATCTGACGACTTGTCTCCTCTCGTTTTTCTTTCTTTCTTAGAATCCTCTGACCATAAAGGATGTGCTGAAGAGCCTTCCCACAAAGGAGAAGACCTTACGGGTGATGTCTATGACGAGGTTTCTGAGTTCTAAGGACAGCCAGAAGAATACTCTGGGTGATTTCCACAACCCTTTCCTGTTCACAAAGGTGGGGAATGCGGCAGTCAAAAGGCAAGTCCCCCATTCGTTTATTCACGTTTCTTAACCCTTGTTGTATTCTCATGGAGTCGTTGAGACAATGTTGGAATAGAATAGTTTTGTCAATGAGAGGTAGATGGAAGTATACTAGAATTGATTTTTTTCATGATATCATAAGGTAAATATGTACAAGTTTTCAACAAGTAACATTTGTTTGTAATGGGAATTCTTCTAAATTATTTATTTTATAACGTCCCTTTTCCGTTACAGTTTTCGGGAAGACTTAGCCAAGATTTCAGCGAGCAACAAGAAGAATGATCGGTCCCCGCCCTACCCATACCTGGATCCCGCTGTCATCCCGACGTCCTGCTGTTTCTAGTGAATCACTGAACTTTATTCCTCAAGAACTTGTGAACGACACAATGTATGGCAACAATGACAAAGCAATCAATACAACAAAACTAGTCTATTCTTTAAAAAATCTATAAACAGACCTGAGTGAGTTCACAAATGTGCCCTATGGGACAGACTGCCATTCTCACATATGACTGTTTAGGCATAGCCAATTAGGATTTTGATGGCTAATACTGGTACCAAGGACATTATACAGATATACAGATATAATGTCCATGTTAATACTAACTGAAGGGGGTCATATATATTCTAAAAACTGTGACTATAGAAATATTTAGTCGTCAATACAAATAGTTGTATGAGTAGTATAAAAGAGATGGGGCGAGTAATTATAAAGGTTTTGATGAGGGTCTGAGGAAAGAGCGTGGGGACTGGGGAAGGGTACATCATGGGAATTGGGGAGGGGCAAAGCGTAGTAAAAAGTAATAGTAGAGCCCAGTAGGAGCGTGGGCTTTTAGGAGTGGAAGAATTTGGAACTTCAGTCACAAGGTGCTGTATACTATACAAGTGCGTAATGGTGTGCTTTTATGAAGGTAATCAGGAGACAATATTAACACATGTTTTAGATTGCATCTAGAATTGTGAATTGTCCCTTTTCAATTTTTTCTGGTGGTGTTCAGATAAAAAGGGCTTATAGCAATATGCTACCACTGTGAATCTCTCTCGTATATATGATGTGATTAAATGTATCGTTTAAAAACGTAAGTGTATTTCTCAGTATCTGGGTGGCTGACACCTGCGTTACAGGGAAAAAACGTTACACCGTACTGGGTGTATTTCTGAGTATTTTGTTTGCTCATCCCTGCGTTACTGAGAAAAAAAAACGTTACTGCGTACTGGGTGTATTTCTGAGTATCCGGGTGGCTCACCCCTGCGTTACCGAGAAAAAAATTACTGCGTACTGGGTGTATTTCTGAGTACTAGTATCCGATTGGCTCACCCCTGTGTTACCGGGAAAAACAGATGACCAACCCAAATCAACAGGCGACCTTTGCCATCGGCATAAATTAATATTCATATCTGAAATTCCTCCGTGAGCTTGTCCTTTATTGTGGCGCTGGGCGTGAAAACATGTTCGTGACAAAGTTGCAGATTCACAAAGAGACACGCAGTGAAGACACTTGGTCTTTGTTTTCTGGGGTTTCTCTAGAACAAGCCCTGGGGTGGGTTGGTTCAGGTCATCTGGCGTATTGAACACCTGCAGCAGAACGTAATTGTCATGGCAGGGCTGGGTAGGATTTGGCTGTCATCCATATAACTTGCTTTGTCACTTCTTACGTCGCTCACAGAATGTTTTCAGCTCCGTTGGTTAGTGATAATTGCCGATGACATGTTACAAACGGCTGAACTTCAATAGGATAGAAAGTCAAGGATGAAAAGCACATTTAAACATATCCAAGATACTTAACGCGTTTAGTGACGGTCATTTTGTGAACACGCCAAAAGAAACTTGAATTTATTGTAATATCGCACCGGTCAACCGGGTTAAAAAGTGACATGAATCCAGGCGGTTTCAACAACAAGTCTAAAACAGCTACAATTCTGGTCACACCTACAAATATCTACCACACCTTAAACGTCATTGTATAGATCTATAATGACGCTACGAGCAACGCTTGGTCACGTACACCTACAAACTTTAACCACACCTTAAATCTCGTCGCATAGATAATGAGTTGCCTACAGGCTACAAGTGGTTATATCCCCTGACGACTGGCGCACTTGAGAGCGAGACACGGGGGTGAACTGGTCCCATTTCTTTGCTTTCTCGGCAGCGAATTTGTTGAGTCTCATTTTTATCGTCGGTGAATTTTCCCAGTAGCTGCCTCTTAAGGCCTGTCAGTGCGCTCTACATACAGCTAGCTTCAACATCTTTCTCTTAGCTAGTGTTCAACCGTTAGTACTTTATATCGGGGTAAGGGCCGATAGTTAGACTGGGAAAATTATGATTTGTTAACTTTACAAAACAGTTACACATGTAACGTTACATGTAAAGCCACGTTACCATTGAATCTATCGTTTACATGCTTCCTTCAAACATTTCCAAGATACGTAACGCATTTGGTGACGATCCTTTTGTGAAGACGTGATTTTTTTTGCAATATTGTAAAATATAGTTCCAAGTTCAATGCCAAGGAGACATCTCTCTCTCAAGCTGAATCACGCACACGTACGTGTATTTCTGGGTATCCGATTGGCTCTATCCCTTCTACCACGTGCATTTCCGAGGCTCTGATTGGCTCGCCCCTGGGTATTTCTGGGTACCTGATTGGCTCGCCCCTGAGTATTTCTGGGTATCTGATTGGCTCGCCCCTGCGTTACCGGGAAAAGCTCTATCCCTTCTACCACGTGTATTTCCGAGGCTCTGATTGGCTCGCCCCTGTGTTTTTGGGAAGCAACCCAGTAGGAGTTCCAGTCCAGATGACCAACCCAAAATCTATAGGCGACCTTTGCCACCAGCCTAAATTGATATTCATATCTGAAATTCCTCAGTGGGCTTGTCCTTTGTTTTGGCACCGGGTGTGTGTTCAAGTTGATAACCACAGTCAAGTCGCTTCTTTGTGTGATTCTGTATAGCCAAGCCGGTATAGCCTGGTCACACCTACAAATATCTACCACACCTTGAACGCCATTGTATAGATCTATAATGAGTTGCCTACAGGCTACAAGGGCGCTATCTTAACAGACAGTGGCGCACTTGAGAGCGAGACGTGGACGTGAACTTGACACAGTTCTTTGATTTCTCGGCCAATTTGGTGAGTCTCATTTTTTATGACCGTCGGTTGAACAGGGTTCCTGATAGGTCCCTTTCAAAGCATGGCCTCTATAGCTAGCTTCAACAGCATTCTCTCATTTAGCGTTGTTAAATGTTGTACGATATTTATCGGTGTGAGGGCCAGTCGTTAGACGGGTGGGTAAAATTTTCTGTGGCCCTCCGCCAAGTTAAAATCTCGTCCCGTAGTCCACCCCAATAGTGATCTTAAACGATTTCCCCTTCTTCCAGTACCCTTCCTATTAACTCTTGAAACATTTTCTGTATGGCATGCTCTGTCTAAATATGCTTGTAGACCAGTCACAAATTTGTCACAAAAGTCTATAGCCTTGGTCACAACCCACTGTGCTTCTGCGTGCTGTCTACGTGCAAAAACGTGGGAAAACGTAGGGCATCCGTGCGTGGTGAGTACCGCCTCCGTACGGAATCCTACGGATTCGGGAGCACGCGGACACGCCGTAGAACTTGAAGGGCATGTAAAACTTTTCATGCGTGCGGTCTGCAGATTCACCACCCGTACGTGCGACGTGCGTCCCCTGTACATCCTATGAGCGTACAACGTACGTTTTCGGAAAAACGTAGCAGACGTGGCCATGGCCTCCCCAAAAAACGTACGGACAAAAAGCACGTACGGCGGGTTGTGACCGCGGCTTATGGCAAACTCATGGACTTGAGTGGTCAAACCCATTGCAAACTCATTGGTCCCGATTGGCTCAATCAGAGACTATTTGCCTGTATTTCAGTGATGCACTTTTGAATTTACAGAGGCTTTCCATACTATCTATTGTCCTAGCTTCGGGAGGTTTTCATGGTCAGAACTTTTTTGTCTGCCAAGTTGGTTGTAAGAGAGGTCAATTAGTATTTCCGTCTAGATGCTAGTTAATGGTGTACTTATGTGGTGTACTTGTCATAACGTTTGGTGTGCAGTATTATTGTAGCAGTTGGTTAGAGTGGCATGGAGCCAGGCGGTTGCCTCAACTATATATTAAAAAACAGCTGACGAAGCCTGGTCACGCATACAAATATTTACCGCACCTTAAAAGCCACTGCATAGATAATGAGTTCCTAGAACTAGAACTCGTTGTCTCACCTGGCGGCTTGTCTCACCTGAGAGCGAGACACGGAGGTGAACCTGTCACAGTTCTTTGAGTTCTCGGCGAACTTTGGTGAGTCTCACGTTTTACCGTCGGTTGAATTTTCTTTGTAGTGCCTTCTCAAGGCATTGGGCTCGACGACTAGTTTCAAAGTCATTCTCTAAGTTAGTGTTGTTAAAGGTTGTACCATATATTTCGCGGGGACAGACGTTAGACGGTTGTGTAAAATGTTCCGTGTCCGAATCTCCCAAGTCAAATTATCGTCCCATGCCGCGGTCCTCTCTCTAGACTGACCTAAGGTGACTTCCCCTTCCCCCATCTCCTAAGAATCCTCTTTTTAAAAAAAAGGCCCAAAGGGAGAAACGCCGTGTATTTAAAACACCTACTTTATTTTGGGGCGCCTTGTCATTTGGCCGCCCGTGTCTGGCCGTGAATTAAGACTAAGAACGCCTAACATTCGGCTAAAACGGCCTGTGATGCATGGGACTCCGTCAGAAATATCCGTCTCAACGGCCTCTGGTCCTATGACGGCGTTCCTGTCGGTTTTCTGGCGGCGTTTTTGGCGGGTTCCCGCACGCGTTCCCAGACGGGCTCCCGGCCCAGACGCGCTGCCGGGCGGGCTTTGGGGTGGGTCCGGGCGGCTTGGGGCGGTTCAGGGAAACGGCGTTTCTGACGGCCCAAACGGACTCTGGAGGGTGGTGTGATATGGCCCGCATGGGTCGGGTATTCATGGGACTGCATAGAGAAGTTTATATTTCTATTCTCTGGCCATCAATTTCGCAAGTTTTTAGAAGAACATATACTGACGTTAACAGTCACAACTATTTCAACTGCTGTAAGTTAACACCATGTGTCTCGTGTTATTTTCAACGAGGAATTGCTGGAGTCCGTTCGAATTTTCCAACAGGTGGTTGGAGTAGATCTGGTTAGCACGGAGGGCTTACTGTATGTTTTCTATTCATGACTGATAGAAAATGTATTCTGGGCGTTACAAAAGGTCCTTGTCTCACGTACACTGTACATCATACCCGTTTGTTGCGGGTTTTAGTGGATTGTGGCCGGTTGTGGTGTTTAGACATACCGGCAGGCCTGGGCCTATAACTTGTTGCTGTAACATCGTATCCGCTAATAAGAGTAACATGGAACAACAATTCTAAAGAAGCTAACAACGCTTGGTCACGTACACCTACAAACGTTAACCACACCTAAAACTCGTCGCATAGATAATGACTTGCCTGCAGGCTACAAGCCTTTGTCTCACCTGACGACTGGCGCACTTGAGAGCGAGACACGGGGGTGAACCTATCTCATTTCTTTGATTACTCCGTGAATTTGAAGAGTTTCACTTTTAAACGTCGGTTAAACATTTCTTGTAGTTGTAGTTGGGATAAATGGCAGTACACATGTGATATACAGGACAAATATATCAGAATTAGCTACAAATTCAGCATCCAAAACATGCAAGGAATTGCACTAGATCGGTATCTTTTAGTTCTACAGAACACAGAGTCAACGGGTCGTCTTGTCGCTAATCGTGGCCCTCGAAGGTGACAGTAAGTGACGATGCATCTTTAATTGTTCCAGGGACATGGCAAACTTCATTGTCAGTTATTCACGATCACGGCGTGTCTTGAGTGATGGTAGGTCAAACTGTACGCAAGCTTTGGGATAGGAGATGAAATTGGTACCCAGTTTGATCCGCAGCGCGGTGTTGTTAAGGTTTTGACGACATTTAGCGGGGCGAGGGCCTGTCGGTAGACGGCTGGATATCTATGGCACTCCGCCAAGTCAAACTATCGTCCGATGCCGGCCCTCCCTATCAGTGTTAGCCGGGGTATAGTGGCCTAAGGGCGAAAACGTCATTTGAATTTGTTGTGTTTTAACCTTTTTACCTTTTTCCAAATGCATTGCTTTGTATAATATTATGCATCGTGCATATCTTCAAAATGTCTTGTTCTTATCTTGTTAAATATTTGCCTCTTTATTCCTTGTGAGACACCATTATTTTACACGAGTAATTTATTGTTGGTCGGAGAGTCCACTGCTGTAGTATTTCTTTCGTTTTGGTGGAGGGATCCAATTTAACTATAATTTCGTTCGAGGATTTTCTGTTATAGTTATTAGATGGCTTTTATGTTAGAATTATCTTTTAAATAGTTCTTTTGCCTATGTTAGACGCAGCAATGTTCAGACAACAAACCAGCCAAACCCAGTATGGGGGAAAGGGTCAGCAAGTGCAGCAATTCAAGGGCTCTGGGGGCTATGAGGTAAAAAACTTAAATAGTCATTTTATGCTCATATGTCTTGGTTTTCCTTTGCTCTGACATTTTTTTTTATTCTCATTTCCGCGTTCCAAATTTGTTGTAAATGTCAACATTAGACAAATTTCATCACCCATGATATTTTGCCGCCCTGAAAATGCAGCTACTTCTTACTAGCCCTAATGTTGTTTCATGTTTTTCGAATCCAGGTGCCCCCGACATCAAAGGAGATCGTGCCGGCCCAACCAGGTTTTTGTTTGAATTTTTAGCGAACTTTAGCCACTAACATTTAAATTCCGTTGTTATGCTAAAATACGATCATCGATGCTAGTGGGTGTAAAGGTTAACTCTCCGTACAAGACAATAATATAAAAATAATCCTAGAAGACAATAATTAAAACCCTACCTTGTACCTTCTTTCTTTTGATCTTGTTAGTTTCTAAATTCTTGTTAAGAAAATAGAAGTTGCCATATGTTTTATCTTTTGTCATGCTGTGCAATAAATTAATAACCTTTAGCACTGTCCAATATAGAGAAATATGTTCATAAATTATTATTTTTAATCAAAATTGCTAATATTTGGTATTTAGTGTTTGATTATGCCTCCCAAACAAGGCTTCCCCGGCGAAAGTGGATTCACAACTCACGAGATGAGAGCTGAGCTG
Organism: Branchiostoma belcheri; assembly: GCF_001625305.1. Lineage (NCBI taxonomy): Eukaryota > Metazoa > Chordata > Leptocardii > Amphioxiformes > Branchiostomatidae > Branchiostoma > Branchiostoma belcheri. The sequence goes on from NW_017804143.1 coordinate 201,731, forward strand.
AGAATCCTCAACAAAGCTCTGGAAGAGTTTTTCGAGAAATGCAGGGTAAGCTCACTCCAACAATCTTTGTATGTAATGTTATTTATAGTCATTTTTTCCAACTTAGGCCACGCCAATTTAATTTGTTGGTTCTCGGATGTGCCTCTTCATTTTTTTCTGATTTGCAAAAAGTCGTGCTCTTCCTAGTTAACAGTTTTCAATCTATCAATGCAATGGTTTGATTAAAAGTAAAAAAATTATTGTTAAAAAATTAACCCAGCCTGTTGTGTTGAGTCCATGGTTCCTATCGTTGCATATAATAGGATGCCTAACCCTGTTTTTATTTTTTTTCGCCCTGTCGCCCTTTCGCGCTTCATATTTTTTCTGGAAAAATCCGAGAACCAACAAATTAAGATGGTGTGGCCTTACCAAATATTGCTTATCCCTTCCTGTGGTCAGGCCCCTAGAAGACTTAGTTCCCAACACGGGTTGATCAGAATTTTGCCCCAGTCCTACACGACTATTGTCAGCTGTTGGTACGATATTAGCCAATGGTCGCTTCCCCCTCAGCCAACTAGATATGTCCATTCACTGTGGTTATATCAACATAGTGTCAGACTATTTGACTCCTGGCTCAAAGTTGAACAGCCATAAAAACTGTGAGGGAGGGGTCCGCAAAGCCTGGAGAATAGCCTGGGAGGTTGTGTAGTTGTGTTATCACTGTTTTTCTTTTGTTCTTTGAATCAGCAACTTTATCTTTTCAATAGTTGGTGTGCAAGGGCGGCTCGGGCGCTGGTGGGATTAAAATCGATGGCATAGGGAAAATCACCTTCAGGACGGAGGAATCAGGGGAGGCAATCAATGTCGAGGCAGACTTAACGACACTGGTGGAGAACTTTTCCAAACTACAAATCTCTGCTGCCGTAACAAGGTGAGGAGAAGTTAGTAATATAAACTAACCAAAGTTTGGCCACTTCAAATCTAGTTATTTCGATGTCTCATTAAGAACTACCTTCGTACCAAATATCAAGACAATCCAGTTAGGCCTTCTCGAGTTATCGTATTTACAGACACACATACACACACAGACACAGACACAGACACAGACACAGACAGACAGACAGACAGACAGACACACACACACACACACACACACAGACACACATACACAGACACACACATACACTCACACACACAGACTCTCTCTCACACACACACACATACATACACACACAGAGAGAGAGAGAGAGAGACATCACAACAGATCACCAACGAACAACGACCTAATATGAATATGGGTTCGCTGCTGAATTACGGAATACACTTTTCATTGAATGTTTCATGTTTTACAGTGTAGAGGCGATCCAGGACGATTTGGATAAGATAGTGGCAAAGCTGATTGCACTGAAAGCGGTAACATCATTTTCTTTTTAAATATCTGCATACCTAGTAACTTGTATTGTCTGTATTTAAGCAAAGCTAACACAGAATGATGTTCACGGCATTGAAGCCATCAATTGAATAACTTTGAATGTGTCCGATGGAGTTTTACTCATAATGATCCATGATGTTAGAAAATCTATCAAAGATATTTTTCCAGTCAATGTTGACAACGTTTGCAATTTCAAACGGTGGATGCCATATCACATAATAGGACATTTGAAGAGTATTAGCACGGCCCCTTTTCAGATTTTTATGTTTTTTTTATTGATGTCTTTACCATTTTCAGGATCCAGTCGTACATTTGTAGATGAATTGTTGTTATATTTCAGTCCATACCATGGTATGGATGAAATATATTGTGTTCCCTCATGTTTGTCCTTCTTCTTCTTCTTCTCCTCCTGCCACTCGCTCTGAGCGATTCAACTCAGCCATCATTCAGCCAAAAGACCTTCAAAATGTATCAAATCTCATCATTGTTAGTATTTGCATACCGTTACCTGTAATCCACTTTTGCGTGGGAGGGAGATGGACTGAAATATGCTGTATTTGCTCCCAAGCAAACGTCGGCCTTTCTAGTTTTTTATTTATTTCCTCTGATATGGCATCAACCGGTCACCAATAAGTCACCGACCGTTTACGAGACGGAAAACACAGCAGGTGAACCTGCAGTTAACTAAGTATGCTATCTATTACTTCACTAATATAAGCTGTTTTTTTTTCACAGTTACTTGAAGAAATCAAGGGTGGGAAGGACATGTTGATGCTAGCGCTGGAGGCCATAATCGAGAAGTACAAGAAAGTCACGATCATTGAGATTGATGTGAGAACCAACTCTCTGTCTATATATAAATCTCTCTCTCTGTCTCTTTCGCACTCTCTTACTCTCTCTCTCTCTCTGATAGATTTATTTATATATATATTTTTATATTTATTTATACTTTTTATTAGATAGATACTAGTAGATAGATAGACAGATAAATAGATAGATAGATAGATAGATAGATAGATAGATGGATGGATGGATGGATAGATAGATAGATAGATAGATAGATAGATAGATAGATAGATAGATAGATAGATAGATAGATAGATAGATAGATAGATAGATAGATAGATAGATAGATAGATAGACAGATAGATAATTTCTGCCAAAAATGGATACCTACCAAACGACCCAGGATACAATTCTAACACCAGGCCATGTGTACTAGAATAAGGCGTTTTAGAGCACAAATGCATGTTATGTACAAATTTTAGACCTGTAGATGTCATTACATGTGACAACCTAGATAGGTAGCAAAGTAGAATATACATCATGTACTTGTTCATATTGTCTGATCATATGATTATTCATTTTCCACAGATTAAAGGCTCAGGCGGAGGAGGCATCCCAAGCTTAGATCAGATCCTGGTGTTGGTTCGAAAGGAGAACGCCCACCTCGTAGCCCAGTTTGAGGCTGAATGGAAGGCAAAAGTAAAATTTCCATAGTGTTCCAATATTAAAGAAAAACTCACGATGATAATAGTATGTATTTTGCTACTGTCGCTCAGTCCATTTTGATTTGATTATATGGATGACATCCGCGCACTTTCATTCGTTTAAAAAAAACAACGTTTTGAACCAGACTGAAAATCTATAAAAAAAAAAGCGGCTGTAAAATGAGCAACTTATATATGCCGCAAATTGCAAAAACAAATATTTGAAAATGACATCAATGTCGTAGAATGCCAAAGTCAATTCTAAAGGAAAAGAAATGAGAAGAGATGAAGATGAAGTTGACTTTTCACTTTTGGTATCAAAAGAAACCTGACAAATCCAGCTTTGTAGTGGGAGTAAATACTTAACGTTTGAACTGAAAGTTAATGCGTTTTAAAGTGCTTGTTTTAGTGGATTCACCATGGACAAAATTCATGTACTGTATCTGTATCTGTATCTGTATAGCCGGTATAACCGCCTTTCGGCGTAACACACCAGCTTCGCAGGCACGCGGCGCGGCGGCAGCTGGCTATATTACACCGATCGACTTGTTACACCTAACCCTTGAACTTCTAGCTCTAGACATTGTTTAAAGCTATCTATTGACAATGCCCCTACTGTACTTGGTGACAGTGAGTTCCACTCTGCGATAGTTCTAGGAAAGAATGAATTCTTGAACACCTCAATCCTTGGTTGATAACTCTGGTACTTGAATGCGTGGCTATTTCTTGTTCTCTTCTGGGCTGATATTAGGTACTTAGTAGTTGGGACATCCACCAGTTTATTAGTCATTTTGTACATCATGCATAGTCTAGACATCTTTCTTCTGGTCCCTCCCCATTACAGATGGAGCTGATCTTTCAACAGATGCAGATGGAGATCATGGAAACAGCCCAGGCTTTCATCGGCGTGGACATCAAGACTTACAGCTCACTGATGACGGCGTATGCTGACTTTTGTCTTTCCTAATTTATTGGTTTATTTACTTCATTTTAAAACAGCTGGGTAGCCCAATTCAGCTATGAATTTTTAACATAGATGGGGCATACAATTTCACAGGACATTATAACATTTAGTCAGACAACAAAAGGTGGACAAACAGTCAAATAAAGTCCTATATGTTAAAATAATGATAATAATAATGTCTAATAATACTTTACCTCACGCAGGCAGGGTTTGATACCTTATGGATGAAGTTTAAGCTGTAATTTCCAACACGAGAAATTGGACTTTCCCGACCTTTCGACTGTACAACTCTTTTTCAAGGAATGAGCAATCCACCGCTTCTGTAACGTCACGTTATGTACATGACACATGTGACTCGGTGAGCAGAAAGGTTGCAGAAAGTCTGTGCAAGAAGTAGAGTTGTACAGTTGAAAACTTTCTCCATGATGGCTACCAACACAGACGAACTTTAACATAGGATTACAATTTAGTTTATATGTTAGTACTAGCCCAATGTTAGTGATTACCATAGACATTAGCTATGAGACACATGCTGACAAGAATTTCTTTCCAAACACAAGCGAAACGTCACTGCTGAACTACTAGCATTCGTGATTGCATGTAGATAAATTCACTTATATTTTACATTTTGCACGAACTTCTCAACACATCTGTCTTATGAATGCTAAGATAAAAGATAACATAGAGTGAAGATTTCCTATTCATTGTTATTCTAAATCAGATTTTTATTTTTTTTTAGATATGCGGCTTGCTGTCCTGAAGGCTCCATAACACCCCCATCAAAAGGAGGCCAAACTATAACCGGAGTTAAAGGTAGTAGATTTCCTACGGTTCCATTCTTTAGTAAGGACCAATAACCATACCAACGTTTGATTGCCCTGTTGAAACAAGTTGTGAAAGAAGAAATCCGCGTTTTGTGTGTATGTAGTTTTTCGTGCTATACCATAATCTTTGCAAGAATCAATTCCCACGCCAAACAGTGTGAAACTTACTATACTGATGTATTATGAACGTATTCTTCAGCATACGGTATGTCATTTCATCACCTTTGTTTTTTTTTACATTTCAACACTTTTTGCTTCTCTTCTATCTGTAAACCATATTTGTTGTTTTGCCTTTATTTATCAAATATTAGTGTCAAAGATATTACGTGTAGCTGCCTTAAATTCATGTTGCAAATTACCAATTATGTTTCTGACACGGTTCTATTTTCTCCGTAGGCTCAAGCGGCAGCAAGACTTCCCAGCAGACTTGTAAGGTTTCTTTTTATAAGATTGAGTGACGTCTATTGTCTTACACTGTCATTGCTAAAATTTCTTTTAACGGTGACACCACTTTCTTTTGAAAATGTAACTTACTGTAACCTAATCTGTATTTGCCTCCTAAGTGTAATTTGTGTTACATTTCGGGTACACTAGTAATCTTTTCTCTTTCCCCAACAGCCGTGGGGTACGGCAAGTACGGCAAGTACTGAAGTAGGAGGACGTGCACAGGTAGGCGAGATTGTTTTGTAAACCTATGTCGAATTGAGAGGAAATAATGATCATTATACATAATGCAAAATTTCAAATGCTATTAGATAAACCGGGTTGACCTATTCAACTTTGTGCCAAGAAGACTCCCTATACGATTGGGGCAAACGTTAATCAAAAACAAAAAACAGTAAGATGGATGTCATTTATATGTTTTATGCTAAGAGCTACGATAGAGTTGCTATTTGGGACATATTGAGAAGAGTATTCAAACGGATTTATTAATATCTTTGTCAAAACAAAGGGATATTTTGCATTGCAATGGCAACTTAGTCAAATAGATCTAGGTGGGAAAACCATTTCAATTTCGTATTGCCAATTATATTTCATTTCAAATCAAATCTTAACAGTGGCATCAGTGACTACAGTGACTTAGTGGTGCTGGATTCATGCTGGGGAGCGCATTCAAATAAGCCACTTTGAGGGGAACGTCGTGACGATGACAGTTTGATAACCTCTATGAAAAATGGAGGTATTGTTTTGGGTGTGTTTGTGGGTCTGTTTCTTTGTGCCTGTGTTTCAGGATATTTTAGTCAGCATGACTTTAGAAGGTCTGAAATTATTACCATAATGGTGATATATATATTAGGGGGTACATATAAGTCTTTGGAAGGCAAAGTGAAAGGTCAATGCGTCTTTTCTTGCTGTATATTTTTGGTAAGTCTTATTTTGTGTTAGTAAAGGAATTGATATTGGTAAGGCAGAAGTAAGGATCAGTGCCACGACTATGCGAGCCAGTTAGAAAATACTGCTTTATAGGGTAGTTTTCTATCTTTATTACCTCTATAAAATGGAGGCATTGTTGTGTGTGTGTTAGGGTTAGTGTGTGTGTGTGTGTGTGTGTGTATGTGTGTGTGTGTGTGTGTGTGTGTGTGTGTGTGTGTGTGTGTGTGTGTGTGTGTGTGTGTGTGTGTGTGTGACTGTCTAGATGGATTGTGGTGATTTTTGATTCGCGGGTAGGTCTCGGGAAGGCAAAGGTTAATAGTGAGCCTCCTGGTGGCAGCTGACGTTGAAATCAATTTTTATCTTTTGTGCTGGACATGTCTATGGTGTTGATTTTGGTGACAGGTGGAGGTGTTTTATGTCAAGAACAAGAACGATGTAAGAACCTCCCGACAGTTGTTTTGGAACCACAGATTTTTTGGGTGGGGGGAATATTTGAAAGAGGATAGGTCAATAAAGAAACAACGGATTTTCGTAATAAAATGCAATTTATGCAAATTTGAACAAAATTTGTTAATGAGAAATAGCAATCGATTTTTTTTTAATTTTCATGATGACTGAAAATAAGAAGTTTTTCCACCATTCGGATATACATGTAACTTAGACAAAGATGTAAACAAGCAAATGATGACTTTATTTGCATAATTGATGAGGGAATTATATAATGATTACTAGTAGCCCAGCCTCTTATCATGTACGTTGATTTGTGAAGAATCTATTTGCCATACCTACAGTCAAATCAGTATGTTTTGGAAATGATTCCGTTGGTTTGGTACCATCATGGGCATTGGAGGCATCTGTATATTCCAATGCGTCTAATATTAATGAACAATTAAGTTTAGTCCCTGACGATATGACTTGACTTCTGTAACATCTAGTTGTCACATCTGGCTTAAATTAATTGTTAACCAGTCTTAAAGTGAAGTGAATGTTTCCATCGCAGGAGCATTCGTATATTAAGCAGCTACGTATTAAAATACATGTACATGTCATGTTAGTCAATAATTAAGTTAGGTCCCTGATGATGTGATTTGACTTGTCTAACATCTATTTGTCATATCTGTCATATACTTCACTGTTAGGCAGGGGTAAAGAGAAGTGAATATTTCCACCAACAATATACCATCACAGGAGTATCTACTTGATTCTAATACATGTGCTTGGCGATATTAATCAATAGTTAAGTTAAATTCCTGATGATGATATTTGAAATGCTTAACATCTGTTTGTCACATCTGTACTTTCCTGTTAACCAGAGGAAAAGTCGATATGGTACCATCAAACGAACATTAAGTACAAAATTATGTATGTATTCTAATACATATACTTTTTAGATACATCAACATGAATTGACTTGTGTAACATCTACAATCTGTACTTAACTGTTCACCAAAGTCATACCATCACAGGAGCGTTAAGTGCGCTAAGTATCTAATACATGCACTTAGTAATATTAGTCAATAATTAAGTTTAGTCCCTGATGCCATGTGATTTGACTTGTGTAACATCTAGTTGTCATACCTGTACTTCACTGTTGAGCAGAGGTAAAATGAAGTAAATGTTTCCATTGATTTAGTACCGTCACAGGGGCATTAAGTATTAAGTATCTAGTGCATAATTCTGATACATTTGCTTGGTGAAATCAATCAATACTTGATACTGTGCCCGATGATGTGATTTGGTTTGTGTAACTAACATCTACATGTCATATGCACTTCAATCTGTCACCAGTGTTAGTAGTGTTAAATGTTTCCTCGTTCTGGTACCACCAAGGAAAATCAAGTTTGAAACACTGGGCAGAGGAGGACTCGTTGAAAACATCCCAAAATGTGCTTAATGTGCATTATCAGACACAGTATTTTTACTTTTTGGTGGAGGAATTATCACATTATAAGTCATTATTACCAGCCACAACACCACCATCATGATAGAAAATTACAGCTTGACGAAAGTCACAAATGGAGCCACTAACATCCCATATCTACAAATTGATTTCGCTTGAAAGTTTGTACAATCAGTAATGATGTAATTTGTGTAGTCATCCGAGGTACCATGTCATTTCCATCGTACATGGAATTTAAATGTTCTGTATTGTCATCTATCTCAGAATAAAGTACACGTGTGGTTAAGAAATGTGTCCCTGGATCTTCAATTAGATGAAGGTATTCGGAACTTGTTATATAATGTAAGGCCACACCAAGTAAATTTTATGGATGACGTCCGCGCGCGCATTGATTTCGGCCTGTTCCTAGAAAAAAAAACAAGAAATTCCGCTTCCTGTAACTATGACCAAAGAGTCACAACAGTGCCGCAAATCGTCAGATTGACGTGGAACCTGTAACGTGAAAACAGGACAGGACGACAACTGCTGTTCCACCTGATTTATTGCTGTTTTGATGATGAATAAAAGACTTCTTGCTTGTTACACTGTGTCACCTCATTCAATTTGTGTCCTAACATTTGTCGTCTCTTAGTATATTTCTAATCTAGGCATCTTGTTTTTTAGGGCCCTTCTTGTTTTTTTTTTCGCCCTCTCGCATTAGATTTAGGGTCTCCAAAGGACGCCATCCATAAAATTTACTTGGTGTGGCCTAATGATATTTTTTCGGCTCCATCTCTAATCATACCTTGCATCATTGTTGCATGACACATAGATTTATACGAAATGTAGAATGACTACCATATTAGCAATATGCCAAAGACATGAACGGTCACGAACAGAAGACTTATCTACCATATGAGGAGAGACTTAAGGTGCTTAGGCTCCCGACACTGGTATATAGAAGAATACGTGGGGACATGATCATGACCTACAAATACATTCATGGGAAGCTGGACACAGAGGGTTGCCTACCAAAAATGCAAGAAAAAACAAGAACAAGAGGGAACAGCTTACGACTAAACAAAAGATCAGTGAACAACAACAAAAGACTGTTTTTCTACAGCAACAGGGTAGTAACATGGTGGAACAGTCTACCGGAAGAGGTGGTGTCAGCCCCAAGTGTGAACAGTTTTAGACTGGACAAACACATGAGAAGTCATCCAGTGGTGTACAACCCCCGGGCATTGAACAACCCCCACAAGATGACCATGTCTACCGAGTAAACTACAAGGAGCTGCTCAAAGTGGAAGAGAACTTCCTACCGAGACGAAAGATCTACTCTACTCTACTCTACTCTACTTATGATAATACCAACCCATTGATAGATCATAAGGCCTTAACCTAAAGAGTCGGTATGGCATTGTGGGTTTGCCCATGTAAAACTTGAATACATATGCATCCTTGGTAAATGATAATGTTCTGCAAAAAGTTTAGGAAGTTCACGTCAAGCAATCATCTATCAACGACATGTTGATGGAAAACATTATCACATACTGATCCCATCACGTACATCGCACATGACAGATAAGATAAATCATGCTCTACATGATGATGGCAACAAAAATATTCTAGGAATGACATGAAACGAAATCGGACTAAAAAGTATGACAGATGAGTTTCTAATGGCCAGCCAGAGGAGTACAGTTTGGAACCTACTACTTACTATGCAGAGCTTACAGTACTGCCTTACATTCGCCGATGCTACATGTATAAGCAGGCAGGAGATAGCATCAAAATGAAACCAAAAATAGGTAGTAGAAAACTACAATCAGTGAAGTGATGTATTCACTGAAAATAAATTATCATGTATCATTTAAAACTTTATCAAGTACCTTTTGTGCACACATAACGTTTAATGGCTCGCTTTTTGTGTATTTCTGTAACTTTTACAGTTTTATGTTGTGCTGTGTTCAGTGTTGTCCTAATGGAGGTTAAAGGTCACAGCAAGTCTGAAAGAGCACTGAGCATTTGAAAGGAAAGAAACTTGGAGTTAGCAACAATCAAAGTTTGGCAACTTTTTAAGAGGTATACATCATGGCACTTATGGGGAAGGTGGCGCTAATAACCGGGGCAGCTCAGGGCCTCGGGAAGGCGTTCTCCGAAGCTCTACTGAAACGAGGAGCGAGGGTGAGTAACAAAAAGTTGTAACGTAAATTTATTATGCAGAATCCATCGGCCAAGTCTAATGATTATACAAATGTATTACCGTTACTAGGGCTATCCTTGGACTAGGTGTCCTTGTTAATTTCATACAATATATTAACCAAATTTAAAAAAAATCTTCATCTTACCTGCACCTGTCCGTGTACTACAGTAACTGCGTCTATCATGTAACGTTAGTTGTAATGACTGTCGATTTTTATTTGCTGCAATTTGACTGTTACCACCTATGATGTATAATTATAATGGCAATGGTTTCCAAACAGTTTTTAGTCTGAGTGGTGCAGGTAAATGTCACTGTTTCCGGCAGGTGTGTAGAAAAAAAAGTTTTAAGCCCTGAGGCCAGTGCTAGATGACTTACACTATTACTAGTAGTAATTTTGTAGAAGGCATAAACTAGGTGCCAGACCCCAGCACTTTAATATACAATAGAGAAAGAAAATTCAATGATCCTGTCGACTGGCTCTCTCCCAAGACACCTGGCTCCTGGTTACCCTCTCCGTATTGTCTATCCCATTGCGAGAAATAAATTATCCCCTGGGTGCCTTGACTCTGTTATTGGGGCTTGTATCTTGCCCTAGCCAAAGGGGGTCTGGCTCCTAGGCTATAGAAGGCTTGAACAACTATCATACTGGTACGATTTCCGTGTACATACAGGTGGCGATGTTAGATATGAAGCCAGAGGAAGGAGAGCGGACAGGACAGGAGATGGCAGAAAAGTTTGGACCCGAGAACTCCAGATTCATCCAGTGTGACGTGACGGCTAGTGAACAACTGGATGGTAATAATCATGTTTCTCGTGCTTATCTCTACATTAATACCGACTGGCTTCTAAAGGAGTTTTACCATCTCCAGGCCTATAGCATTTCTTTCTGAAAGCCTATCTTTCCAGTCTGATTGTTTGTAACATAGAGGTAGAATTACAACCTCCTTGTTTGTAATTAAAACCAAGTAAAAAAAAAATGGTTTGCAGGGAACACTCCCAGTACGATACTACATGTAGTAAAGACACCAGAGAACTCATAAGGGGAAGCGCACGTAAAGTTTCATGGTCACTTCTCACTTATTATTACCATTAACAAATAATTCACCAACTTTCTTTTTTCTGCACCTGCTGCCACAGTGAACAATAGTGAACACCTCCATTTTTCTCAGACCGTGAACTTTTGCTATCATGAATGTAAAGTGAATTACTGAGTAATACACAATGTATCTTATACAATGTACTAGTATTTGTACTGTGTCACTGCCAGGTGCCTTCGACAAGGCCAGCTCCCATTTCGGAGGTCTGGACCTGGTGGTTAACAATGCTGGCATCCTGAATGAGGTACAGTGGGAGAGGTGCCTGGCTATAAACTTGGTGAGCCAGTTCATTATTGAATAAAGTTAAGATTTTTTTGTTTATTTTTTTACCCTCATGCAGGTTTAGATCTTGGCCTTGCATTGTATTTATGGACTTACTATGAAATATGGCAGATGTGCTTTCAGAGTGCTACTCAGTTTTATGGTCTAAGGATGAACTTAAAGTGCACCTCATTCCCTGTGTCTGACAATTTGACCTGCGGTTACATTCTGCCTGTCAATCTTCCCCCACTCGTGTGCTGTCATCCTACTCCGTCTGGACAAGCATACACACAAACCCACAAACAGCCTACCCAGAACAATACTTCCATACCAAGAGGAAATAACTGTCTTTTTTAACTCCACTTCACAGGAAGCTGTCATCAGAGGGACCTTTACTGGACTGAACCACATGAGCACCCAAAACGGGGGAAGAGGGGGTCACATCATTAATGTTGCCTCTATAGCAGGTGATACAAATTGCACATATTACTGGTAGAGTGTACAATTGTGTTTTGTACTGTAATATTACCACACGTTACATGCTCAGTAAGTTAAATGAAACAAAATTTTTAAATTCAAACTTCATTTGAACATTGAAGTCCTTCTTTAAAATGCAATAAATATTCCCTCACATCTTTCAATTTGAATTCTACCCCTGACCATGGCAGCTCTGTTACAGTTCTGGAAGTTCCACAGTATGAACTTGGGCAGACCCCCGTACAGTAGTCTCACAGTTGTCAGGGCTCAAAATCTTTTTTTTTCTGCACTGGTGCAGGTAACATTGAATCCTCATGCACCTCTCAGAATGTAGGAATCATTAGTATGGATTACACTAAAACCTAAGGCTCCATTTAGAAATCACTGCATTGTTGAACTAGAATTTTTATTTCAAATTGTCTCCACTTTATATAGGGTTGCTGAGTTCCATCCCAGCTGCTCCCGTGTACACAGCATCCAAACATGGTGTGGTTGCAGCATCCAGGTGCATGGGGGTAAGTTTTCATGTGGAATATGGACTGTCACATGGGCTTGAAATACTATTTTTTCTGCATACAATGTTAACCTGCACTGTTGTTGCCAGGCTAATTCAAATCCACATACACCTTTATGTGCATGTAATTATAAGCCCAGTAACATTACATGAACCAGTGCAGGTTAGGTGCAGGTAGACATCAGAAATACCTGCACAGCTCCAATTTTACCTGCACTAACAGATGATATTTCAAGCCCTGTATCCCCTTCAACAGTTGTAGATACATGTATTAGGAACTGTAATTCAAGAACCATCATTTTAATTTCCTAACCCACTTGAGGATGGTAACAAAATGTTGATGCCTGTGTTCCCAGCATGCGATGCACTACAAACGGCACGGTGTGAGGGTGAACGTCATCTGTCCATCCTTCACAGACACCGACATCGTCAAGGTGACAGAAGACTCCATGGGCAAGGATTTTTGGATGGTACCAAAAACTTATGAGAAGCTCGGAGGTCTGCTTCCGTAAGTTGAATGTCAATGTTATTAGCACTACTCAACTTCTTTGACATTCTGCGCAAATCAGACTTGAAAGTTTTTTTCTAATTCCACTGTCAGATTTTCTGAGTTTTCCATACATAATTCTCTACTAAGAACTTCCCCTAGCATATCATTTAGGGTGTACTTTGGAAAGGAAAGTGATCTCGATACAGTTTAACTCACTGATCAGCTACATGTAATCTCCCACTGGTCGCAACAGAGAAGACAGGGCTATGTACAGTATTTACAGGTTTATTGTACCAGGAAATTTCCCCTATCTTTTTTCATCAAGCGCAATTAACAACAGAACACAGCTTAACATCCTAAGGACTGTGAACCTTTACAGTAGCGTGCATGTTGGGTGAGCGACAATGGCTCGGATTCGAACTCCCAACCTCTTGGTCCACAGGCAGGGTTGCTAAACCACTAGTACTGTAAAAGTATGCTACTTGAAATGTCTGACCATTTTTAAAATGTATCCAGTTACTCAAGTAACAATTTTCTAGTGCATTCAATCAATACTTAACAATATGAAGTTCCAGTTTTTAATTTTATGATTTTTCTCTTTCCTAGGGTCTCTACAGTTGTGGAGGGATTTCTCCAACTTGTAGAAGATGAGACACGGAATGGAGCAGTCATGAGGGTGACTCTGGCTAAAGGCATTGACTTTAAAAAGTACAGAGAAGACATGTTTTAAACACAGTGCCCCAGGGTCTTTGTTGCACAGATGAATTATTGTGAAATATACTTGCCTGATTCCTAAAAACCCATTTTAGCTACTATAGCTATTTGCAGAGAGAATCTAAGACTCAATGATTTATTTAATTATAATAATGTTACAGATTGCTAAGCTGCTCATATTATGTTATTGTAATACCTCGTCTTGTTAGCAGGATAAGTACTTTGTAATAGCCACAGGGTAGTTGAGCTGCCCTGTCTGTGTACAACTTAAAACAATGAATAGGTTTGTAAGATTTGACTTGAAAGCTAAAATAGGTTTGGTAACCAGCCTGATTTTTTCCCATTCATCCAATGTTTGTTTGTTGTAACATCATGATGGGCCATTGTGTCAGAGATGCGACAATCTGAAGGTTGGGGTGTGTGGCATGCAGCCGCATGCTCCCCCAAGAAAATTTTGATCCTTTGATTGCTATTTCCTGCATTTCTGTATAAATAAAAGTACTAGTAGTAGTACTTGTAACATTATAGTAATAGTATTGTAATGCTACATTAATTATTATAATCAAAAGGAAGCAGAGGAAACAGCGAGATTAAAAATCATGTTTTCACTTTTTTTATTTCGTTTTCCTGAAAATGATTTCTAATACTGGTCATGGAATTGTTGGAAGTGTGAAAGAGTTTGTAAATAATATTTGGTATCATCACAACAGGTGATCACAAGATAACATGAACATTATTTAACCATGCGAATAATGTCTATGGCACAATTGAGAACTTTTAATGCATGTAATTATTTTAAAGACTGGCTTGGGTTTCATAAACAAAACAAAATACTGCTTTATAAAGCATGAATAAAGTTCTCTTTTTGGCTTTTTTTATAAATATGGTACCACGTTCTTGTTCATGGAAAGAAAACCATACACGGAAACAAACATTTTAGCAAATAGGTTTGCAACTAAATACACTAGTGCAGTTGTGGGCGTTGGCATCGACATACTTTGTTTTTGTGTGCATAGTTCTTCTACTAGCTAAGTTCTAGTACTAAGATTACTGGGAATTTACAAAATGTGGCAGTACATTCAGTACAGGAAATGTCCTTCTCTTCCAAAGTCTTGAAAATATGAAGTTTCAAAAACATATTTATTCTTACTAATCTTAGGCCTACTGTACAGAAGTCGCGACGCGACATTTCGCTAAGTAATCTAATGCAACAGATGAAAGGGCCTGTAACAAAAGCATAGAAAATCCTCCAAAATTATTTTTCCAGTGAGTTGTGGAAAATTACAAAGCTAAAAAAGTACAAAGGGTTGAGTTGAGACAAAAGGAGTACAATTTGAAGTAACTACTCAACGGGAATTCCTTTGTTGTTGCAATCTACCCCCCTTGCCAATTGATATGCAAATATGTCCCTGAACCCAGGCCGTCACAACAGACGAGAAGGTAAACATGTTTTCGTCTGGAGCACAAGGATGTTTTTGGAAGACATCCAAGAAAAAAGTCCTGAGATTGTACACAGATGTCCAGACATTGATCAAACAATCTGTTCAACATATAGATATTTTTTTACACAAGGTCCTGGTGAAGTCTTGTTCTCTGTGACGAATTGATGGGGCCTTGGACGAACAAAGAGCGTCGCGCGTCAGATGTTGCGATCCACACACACAAAGCCACAAGTTGTTTTTCACATCCGTCCGTTGGAATGTTGGCCACTGTGTATTGTCCAGTCCCCTGATTTTGGCTTGATCTTGTGCGTTTTTTTTGGAATCCGAGTCATCTCTGATCCAGATCCTTGTTTTTTTCAAGAGCCGCGTCGTAATTTTTGATCCAGCATCTCAGAAGAATTATGAAGTCTTTAGACCGCATGCATGCAGAAATTATGTATGTAAATGTTTTCGCCCCAACTCACGAGCAGCTGCATGGCTTGTTTACCAGTTGGCGATGATCAGGACAATTTTTCTCACAAAGCCCTTCACATGGTGCCTTTACTGAAACAGCGTGGTCGTCAGAAAATTATAGTTCGATACGTTCTGGGCAGTCCGGAAACTGGTAACCGCTTCTTGGTAATGTTTGTTTACAGGTCACATGTCGATGTAGCGTTAGAGAACTATACAAAGTACAACAGCACAAATGTACGTGAGAAGGCAACAAAATATGAGACGATGGCTTGGCAGTGTTTTGTCCGTGGCTTGCTATCTGCTGTCGGATCTGTCCGAGGAATCTGACGACATTTCTGAAAGCTCGGAGACTGGCGAGTCACAGTTGGAGTCGTGGTGGTATCTCGCCTCGCGAGCACGCTCTTTCTCTCCCCTATTTCCGAGTCTTTTGACGGCTTCTTTGATCAAATTTCCGCTTCGCAACAGCTCCTGAAGCATCGCGTAGGGGTCGTCAGCGTCACATCTTCTGTGAAGAAGCCTTCTGGCGTTCCTAGGCGGTGATTTTTTGCACACAGTCCCCGACTTGGCGACGGGTAGCCCGTAGGGCGAGGCTCGCTGGGTGGCCGCCATGCGCTCCCGTCCAACTCGCTGCTTGTGCGCCGCCTTCAGCCGCAGACTGTCCCCGATTCGCCGCACCAAATCGTCCAGCTCTCCAGAAGTAGGCTCCATAGCCAACAGGTCTTCTTTTGACGGCATACTTTACTGGGACGAGGAAAAATAACGGAGATATTGCACTGAAAGTTGGCTGGTTCTGAGGTAAACACACCCAAACACAACGGCTTGTGTTTGAATGGGCGAAGGTAAACAACGGTAGGCGGCGGGAAGAATCTCCCCCTCATTACGTATTCAAAATCACTCCGCCTGACCAAATCTCGAACAATCCTCGCACATCAAAGTACACATTCTTTTAATAACAAGATAACTTCATATAAACCAAATCATAATTTGTCACAACTCGTGGTAAAAAAACAACGAAAATTTGTTGATTTAACCGGAATGTAGTACTATTTTAGTTCCTTATGAATACTGTTTCCGGCAGATTACCGTTTCCCCCAGGATCCGTTGTTGTTGCCCGTGTGCAGACACGTGGCCTCTGAATGACCTCCGCATAACACAGGATGAAGTCATCTGTTTTGTGCAGACTTAGTCTCGTTACCAGACTGTTTTCAGGGTAAATACAGATCACCTCCTCGGCTTTAGAGCCGATATATCACCAAGAACTTTGACCGCAGCAATGTTTAAAAGGACTTTGAGAATTGTGGCTGTGGTAGTAGAGTTGGGAGAATCTTGGGAGTATGTTGACCGTTAGGAGCCGGCCTGTTATGTCCCTTGAAACAGTCTGGTATCTAGGCTAACACCAACCGGGACGAACTAGTTGCTCCACGCAACCGAAACGTTCCCAATATCGACCAACGATTACATCAGATGCTTTAAAAACGCACATTATTCAGTTGTATAAAATGACTGTTACTGTACTGTTAACGTTATCTTTTGTACGTGGCTTTATATACACCTTATCTTTTTTACTTCTTTTGGCAATGTTTGATCTTTGATTTAATTTCTTGATGGCCAATAGTCCGCTAAAGTACAGTTTGCCTTTACACTGTACTGGTATGTTTAAGGTACATTCTATTGGCCAATTTTTTAACGCTTTCCAGCCAGAAGCCTGGTAGATGCTAAGATCTGCCTGGGTTAGCTTGAGCTGGAAAGCTGTATAGGACTGACAACCCGGATTTACTTTGTTCCGTCTGTTGTACTTATTTGATGGGGCAATGCACTACTTACATAAAGTTAGTTATGTAAATTTTGACGTGGTGGGGCAACGACTGACAGGTCAATGACATTGGAGCAAAGAGGCCTTCTTGGTCCGATAAAGGAGGTTGGAGAAAGTTAACTTAGCACAAAAGTGAAACAATGAAATCAATATTTGATAACTCTTCTAAATAAATAAAGTCTTTGAATTAAAAAAATCATTTTTAATAATTTTCAAACATTTAGAATCACTCAGTCCCATAGCCACAGGCCGTAGGGTCAGACTGTCCAGAAATATACTATTCATATCATTGCCAATAAATACAAATGCGCACTTGTGGACTGACTTGGAATTAGCCCTTTTCCAGACAGTGATATTTCTCCTCTTTAGCTTTTAATCTATGAAGCTCGTTTAATTATGGGTTCACCACACCACGAAGTGGTGGTGAACCCATATTGCTTTTTCTGATGTTTCTTCTTCTTCTCCTTCTCCTCCTGCCATTTTTTAAATGGATTCAGCTTTTTCATTTTAGGGCCTAAGGTCCTGAAATTTGGTATGGAGGTACAGTGGGCAAATACCCCTAGGCGTTTTTTAAATTTTTGTGATACAGGCTTTTAGAATGGTTTTATTTGAGTTTTTTGGCTGTGTTATAGCAAATGTATTACTGTGTTAGTGTGCCGTGTTTACCACGTCTGGGCATGAGTCATCACAATGGAATGCAGGGCATCAACCAATAGGCATGCAGCTTTCCTCTATACTTCTTGCTGATTGGCTGTTGGGATTTAACTTGATTAACACCCGCACAGAGCATTTCCACCTGCACAGAGCATTTCTTGCTGATTGGCTGTTGGGATTTAACTTGATTAACACCTGCACAGAGCATTTCCATACTGACAGTATGTCTTTATTCAAGTGTTTTGGTAGGTATTTCAAGCTTTTCTGCTCCAGCATTGGAATGCGGGGCATGAACGTTTTTTTTTTTATTTTGAAAATCAACAGTTTGCATTATGCAATTAAAAATCCTAACCAATAAAGTAGGGAATAGCTATCCAACTGTTGTTTTAGTTGTATGTTACTTCATATTATAGTTATATCAATGTAAATCATTGTTTTCCCTTGTGTTTCTCATTCTTTCCCTGCCATGTCGTAAAATGTGGTGAACCCATCGCTGTATTTGCTCCAAAGCAAATATTGGCCTTTCTAGTTTAACGTCATTTTTCCCCAGCCGGGGGTTAGACATGCTTGCACCAGGTACAAGTCTTTTTTTGAAGCAAGAGTTTTACGGCTGGATGCTCTTCCTAACGCCAACCCAAACCCTAGTAGGGCCCAGGAACCCTCTAACTGAGGGGGGAAATGCATGTTAAGTGCCTTTCCCAAGGGCACAACGTCTGGGTGCATGTCCGGACATGTCTGGGTCCAACCCTGGGGATTGAACCTGGGTCTTGTGGTTGACAGTCGGATGCTCTATCCACTACACCACACAGTTATAATAATGGTTATAATAATTTCCACTCTGTAGAACAGGGCACAGAATATAACACGAAGTGTATGATCCAAAACATGGGTCAGAAATCAGAATGTAAGTTCTAGTAATACAGATATAGAGAGAACAAACAGTTCTATTGCACATTTTAAAAATTTAATTCATCATTTACATGTTCATTGTGACAACATTCATTAATCTGGCATGTTTGATAAATGTTATATAATAAATAAATTACAGGAATTTTTTGGCAAAACTATTTCTCCTCAAACATTTCTCCCAAGATGGAAAATCTAGAGTAGAATGGTTGAGCTGGACAAGTAAAAATGGCAGGGTGTTTTGTATCCTCTTCATTCCAGCTTCTTGTGACTTTGCTCTTTTTCCACTTGTCAAAATGCAGTCTTTGTCTTGTGTCAGATGCTAAAGTTTCATCTATTGTTGGATCCATAAAACTGTCAAGTCTTTTTTCAGGGAACGAAGGAACGCTTTCCTTCTTGTCCTTTTCTTTTATATCCTCTTCAAAGTCTTCCAGGAGAGACGCAAAGTCAAGTGTGGTGTGAAGTTTCTGCAGCTCCTCCTGGTCCTGCTTGAAGGTACTGCAGCAGTACAGGGCTGCTGGGTCAATGGGGTGAGCCTCTGTGTTGAACACATAACTGCAAGACAGAAATAGAGCATTAGAAGCAAACAGATATTACATGCTGCTTACAATGTACATGACAAATCAGGTCTCTTACAATTGTGCATATTTAATCAGTAAATTTTTCCCTCAATTAAAACATTCTTACTGTTGATTCATATCATACATCATATCATACAAATAAAACCTTAGCTTAAGTTTTACTTTGTAATTTTTAATCATTTTCAATAAACCTGAGTGCATCTACTGTACTATAATCATCAGGGTAGTACTAGGATCAGGTTGGTTGTCTGCCATAGAATTTTTTTCACCATGTTGGTTAAAATTTTTTGGAGCAAATCTGAGAACCAATAGTGCAGCCTTGAAAATGGACAAAGAACGTGTAGCACAACAGTATGCCAAATTTTGATTTTGCATAGATGGCAAGGTGGTTTTGTGGTTAGGTTATAATCTCCTTGGGTTAATTATGTTGACTCAAGAACTGAAGGTTCTGGGTTCAAATCCATTTACTTACACGGTCTAAGAAAAATGAAATGATTGTAGAACTATATATTTGTGGTGGTGGCAGGTGCAGAAAAAAGAAAGTCAGCAAATTATTTGTTCACGTACAGAAGTGACTGCAAAAACTGTGAACATAAAAGTACCACAAAATCGAGATTTACAGTTAATAAATGAATAACAATGTACCCTCCGGCGTCCAGTACACATCTCCCGTTGACGGTGTGAACAAACTCGCCGTGCCCCCCGTCATTGTGGATGAAGTTGTCCGGATCAAACAGCAGGTACAGGTACTTGGTTGTCTCTGCCAGGAAAAAGGACTCCATCCTGTTGCCTAACTGGTGTGTGCGCACATCTTTAATCTGTGAAGAAAGCAAAAGAAAAAAATCTTTGAATTTGATAAAGTTAATGTTTGTAACCAACTTCACAAATTTTGCTTGCTATGTCAGATGCTTGAGAAGGGACTACAGTCAAGAGCTCTCCCCAAGCAATGAACCAAGGGTGCTTCCCTCTCCCCAAAGTCCTAGCACCCATCCCAAAATGTTCAAATTCGGGGTTTTCTCTTAGTATTTTCATGAAAGTTGACGTACAGAAGCGTAGCCACAGTCTGTGCGAGTGATCTGGTTGATGGCCTCCACCACGTCCCTGCCCAGCTGCAGGAGGAACGGATCCCCCGTGGCCCGGTACAGGTACATGGCGCTCTCTACCAGTTCTGTAGGGCAGGGGAAACAAGACATAACTACAAAGGAAAAAAATCAAAACAAAAAAAAAAAACAAAGGCACAATGGTGTAGCCTAACAAACTACTGCTCTGTTTCTCCTGCTACAGTTACCATGGTGACAGACATCTGGACCAGGTCATTCACCTTGTGTGTTTGGAAGAGAAGAAGAAACAGAGCAAAAACAATAAAAAAACAGTTCTTCAACTAAAAAAGATATTTTCTGCATTATGAGGGGCCAATTTTCTAGTGGACTAACTTACGTAAAATGACATCTCTATCCATAACCTTAACACACTGCTTTTTTGTATGTCAAACATGATGGCTTGGAGAAACTTTTTGTATGCCATGAGTGGTAACATTCAGGAAAGACAGACGCTGGCTAGAACACTATAGCTAGTAGATGTGCTGTTACCAGGTCGGAGAGGATATCCCTCCCTTTTCTCCTGTGCCTTGTTGCCGGGGATGTTGTAGAACTCGGGCGTGGCTCCGTACTGTCTCCACACCTGGTGGTAGTTGTGTAGGGACTTCATGGCAGAGTCAACATCACCGACCAAACTCTGATGGGATACAAATGATTTTTAGATGTCATGTGACTAAAATGTTGTGTTTCCTGTTCCAGTCATGAAAGTAATTAGGGTCGGTATCTAGGGATTGTCTTTTTTCTTTCCATTTTTTCTGAAATTTGGCGATCTGTAGTGATCCAACTTATATAATACAGTTAAGCAAAAGTAAAACTTGTATGAGGGCAATTTCATTTTCAATGTCGATGTTGGAAAACCAATTGTATAGTATTAAAAATTTCATCACTCAGGTGTCACCTACAAACAGATTTCATGATTGTAAAACATAGTACATGTATCTTCATGTTAGTATGGAAGAGGATAATTGACACTGGTCACTCACTTGTAAGCCTGGCCAATAGGCTTCCAGGGACTGGAAGACAGGCATGGTGACCTGTCCTTTCTTCATGTTGGCCCACATGTACCAGTCATCGTACTTCAAGTACGTGTTGATAGTTTTGTTGTACTCTGAGAACAGAACAATTTACATCCGGTATTATAAGTGAATTGTTCTGAGTCAATACTTACACTTACTATCCGGTTTACATACATTATCCTTCTAGCTACAGGTATGATTCTCCATGTGTATGTTCTTGAATAGTAGGGAAAAATAACAGTACCACAAATGTATGTTGAAACATTGTACAATAATTTTTCCACATACTGTATGTACAATGAATAAGTATTAATACTGTAAGTTTTTCAACGAGATATAAGTTATAATAATAGTTTCAGGGCTAAGTATCATGCAGAAACAACAAAACATCATACGGTTTTTGTACAATTTGGATGTCCAGACTTACCTTTAAACATGTCCATGAGTTCAGGTCTACCCAACAGTATATAACCTTTTACAAGGTACTCAAAGTAGGAGTCCACTCCTGCACCTATTCCTGAGTCTACAGCTGTCCAGCGGCCTGTGGTCACATCTATGTGGTTACCTACCTGAAAACAGTTTACAACAAGAAATCAGAGATTTTAGAAACCATGGATCAGATTTTAACTATATATATACATGACTACCACATGTACATATAGCTTGTAAAAGGTCTCCTGGAGTTCAGAAGAACATGTTAATGTGACGAATTGTTCAGGTACAGGTCAAAGGTTCAGACCTGCACCTAAACACAGGTAACTGTACCTGTACTTGTATCTTAGGTACACAGCTTTATACTAAACCTGTACCTTAGGTACCTTAGGGGTCAGCAGAACTGAATGGAGAGTGCTGGCAGAAAACAGAACATCCTGGAGGGACATGGCTACAGCCGGCAATGCCCGCCATGCATCTACCTTGATGCCTGCGGCTTGATTGATTGTACCTTAGGTATACAGCTTTTATACTTAATACTAGTACTAGTACATTAGTCAACATCTGATAGAAAGATTGTCAAATGTTCTTGTGACTACTGAGTGAATAATCGTGAGGTTATAAAACTGACCAATCCTATGTCCGATCTGACGTCCCACAGGGCCTTGAGAGCTCTGATGGCCGTGTTTTCGAACACAGGGTCACCAGTCAGCCTGCTGAGGGTCCCGAACTCCACCAGGAATGTCCCCACCCCGGCGGTGCAGGTCACCGGAGTCTCACCAGGGGGCACCCCGTACCGCAGGTTGACTGTTCCATACGGCATGCCAGTAGGGGTGTCAAAGGCTGTATCCAAACAAATCATGTCAATTTGTTAGCTTAGCCCTTTTGAGAGATTCATTGAGCTGATTCACACAACCAAAGTTACAGATGGTCTAATGTACAATTTATAATGGGGGCCTATTTGGGTGGACCTTCCTGTCAATCTATATGGCTAGAATTCTTTTTAGCGAGTTTGCTCAGTGTAAAGCCGCAAGGACCACTTCTAGGCACTGAACTAGTGCTCACTGTAGCAGCATCTCTTCTCCCTGAGTCAGAGACATCAACCTTAGGAAGTTTGACTAACTGACTCAAAAGGTAAAGCAGGGATTACAAACTCAAGGCTGCTTGGAAAAATCGCATCGAATCAGGGGTCCACTCTCTCAGGCAAATACATGTAGTTCCAGACCCACAAGTAAGCACACACAAACACAATGAGTACAATACATCCATACTGGATGATTCTAGAAGTCCTTACCAGGTAGGAGTCTCCTGGCGGCGTCCTGAGCCAGTCTGAGGAGGGGGCCGTCACACGGCCAGCCGGGCTCCAGGTCTACTCCTGCCTTCCTGGACAACAGGTGAGCTGACAACAGGCCTCCTACAACTGTGCACAGACAGACAAGCAGACATGATTGTACACATCAAAAATTAAAATTCATCTAACAAATAAATAAAGAATGTGCATGCAGGATTTTACAATGTGCATGGTGTGCCAGTATTCAAATTCATGTCATACCTGGGCTGTGATGATGTCAATACAGGTCTTCTGTACTTACCTCTGATGTTGGTTTCAAAAACGGAGGCATTCACGTCTGTGTCAAAGGTCATTGTGTCAGCCAGCAGCTGTGCCACACGGCGAAATTCACTGTGATTCCCCATCACCTACATGGAAACACAGAACATCAGAAACTACATCATAGTACATGTAGTAGTACACAGGTAACTAGATTACTTCCTGAGAGAGGTGGAAGAGGCTACGATAAGACAGCAGCCAACATGTTATACCAGGTTCCTTTGACCCAGTGTTGACATCACAGTCAGAAGCCACGTGAAGTCTCACTGGGTCAGTCTATTGAAGAAGACCAGAGTGACTGGTTGAAAGCTCTAAATGAGAACAACCCTAGCCTTTGTGTTGGAACAAAAGTTTCAACTCTATAGGACTGATTAGTTTTACTCTGATGAAAAATTTTCATGTTCTGTTTTTATTTTATTTCCTATTCTTCCCACTCTTCTTTCACTGGAGTTCAAATGAAGTCTTTAAAAGTTCATCACACATTATTTTTCAAGGCTTAATCATTTCAAAATGTTGATGATATACATGTCAGCTGCCGCCGCGCCGGATGCCTGCGAAGCTGGTGTGTTACGCCGAAAGGTGGTTATGCCGGCTATACAGATACAGATACATGTCATGTGAGCACAAACACCCTAGCCCTATAGTGTCAAATAAAAACTCACCAGCAATGTATCCAGTGCATCAATCAATGTAAGAGAATAGCTGGAAAACAAATATGTAGTTCAGTTCATCTTTCAGAATGAATTGAACAAAAATTCATACACAGTATTCTCTATAGAGTAATTTTAAAATGAATTCATAACAAAAGATTTGAGTATGAAAGTTTGCTAAAAACATTTAAGTCTACAGATTTGTGAGTATCATCATTTTGAATCGCTATTACTATTACCATACTGTATCGTTTATCATTGAGTGGTTTGCTCTCGGTTCTCTTTGTTTGTAAAATAAAAAAAAAGTGAGTTGAGATTTGTACCTGCCCCATGTGTCTGTGCCATCACATGTCAAGGGTTGGAGTTCATCATACGGGTAGGCATACTGCAGGTAACCGTTGTACGCATGCTGGAACATGGAACGCACCTGTTCTCTAGAGGAGATGATATACACAACACTGTAAGTCACAATTGAAGCTCATCAAGAACAGTCAACGAGCATAAGGGCTGCATACCTGTGCTGGGTATTGGTTAGAGTTCCCTTTTTACAGTATATAGAAGATGTCGCAATGACACGATCCAGCTCTCTATTATAAGCTGACTGGGGGCTCGAAAGAATCCCGCTGAAAACTTTCTTTGTGTCAGCCGAGAGCTCAACAAGAGGGCATAACTTCAAGTACCAGAGTTATCAACCAAGGATTGAGGTGTTCAAGAATTCATTCTTTCCTAGAACTATTGCAGAGTGGAACTCACTGTCACCAAGTACAGTAGGGGCATTGTCAATAGATAGCTTTAAACAAAGTCTAGAGCTAGAAGTTCAAGGGTTAGGTGTAACATTGTCGATCGGTGTAATATGCTGCCAGCTGCCGCCGCGCCGTGTGCCTGCGAAGCTGGTGTGTTACGCCGAAAGGCAGTTATACCGGCTATACAGATACAGATAACTACAACCTCAAAGTCCCATTTGCTAGAACAGGGCCGGGGCCAGTCTTTCAGTGTCAGAACAGTGTCAGAGGGGTTACAAACAGTGGAAGATGCCAAGACTGTGAATGAACAAGCTGGATAGGCAATAGGCAAGTATGATGTACGTGTTGGATGTTGGCTGAAGTAGAGACCTACACCACACAGGCTTAGTGCCTTCTTTCCCTAAGATGGTATACAGGTGCAGGGTCGGACCTGGTAACATCTGTGGCATATGTAACGCCTAACGCCGGTTATATCTGTACCCGATGTTACTTTATCATAAAGTTTACGATCAAAACTACTCCTGAGGATGTCTTTTCCGAACATTCAATACATTTCTACAAGTACCTGTATCCGTGTATTTCTTCCACCGTCATCACCTGCCCAGGAACTAATTTGAAAGTGTGTAAAACAAAGATTATGACCACGACAACACAAAACAGGCATCTGGTGGCAGCCATCTTTTACTCAATGACCTAAGGTAACCTCAACCTAAAACAGATAAAGAAAGGCCTTCTCTCATTGGCTAAGGTCAATACCAGCTGACACAAACTGAACCCGACAATTTAAAACTTGTTAGACGATTTCTTTACAATTTTCTACCCAAGTGATAAAAACATTTAAATCTATTTAGAAAAATTGATAAAATAAAATTACTGTTCGTTTCTGATGAAAATTTCTCCTCAGACACTCTACTGACCCCGCCCTCTCAATCAGCCAATGACGCAATCGGTTACAACGTTAGTGAATCGACTATTCGATTCGATAAAGCTACAACATTTTATTTTACGTATTTATTTTATAAATAGTATGAAGTAAATATTACATCTCTAGAGAGAAAAATATATCTATATAGAATTGTGATCATTTTAATTCCTTTTGTCTCATTTATCATAGCTTTTCATGTGACGCTAAATATGTTATCTTAAACGAACCCCCTTTTGTTCATGATAGTATCGTCCATTGGTTGACCTCCAGACGACAATCGAGGTCGCACGTTGGGGATTGTGAGGTAGTGGGCAGTTTACGTGCGGATTTTTCTTCATACAGAAACGGGCCAGGAGGTAAAAAAGGTGAGATAAAATTTACCTATGATTCCTCTTTTCTAGTTAATCCTTTTGAATTTTCCTCTACTTATTCAGGACGAATTTGGGCTGTCCTTTTATAGGTCTGTTCTTATGGGGAGGGGGGTGGTGAACAAAATTTTATGAGGGCTGATCATGACGCAGTAGGAAATTATACGAAGACTGAATAATGAAGGCTGATTGATTGCGAGTAAAATTTAAGCTCGAAAATGAAGGGGTAAAAATAGGTTATAGTTTGGAAAGGGTTCATCTTGGTGATAGAAATTTATGTACTCTAAAAAGTGATTTGAAAGGATGTCTATATACATGTATAAGACTAACAGCTAGCTAGCTAGTAGGCAGTTGGGGCTGTACTATGTCATTTTTATACAGTCTAATAAATCAAATCAAGAGCACCTTGTATAACCTCTATATTAGTACATGTAAGTGTGTACTTGCCCTGTCCTCTAGATTGTAGGTGGTTTGGCCTTGGACTTGGAACATTACTATTAATTAGAGGGGTGTCTACGTGCAAGTATATATCTTGTAAATAATCCTATGCCATGTTATTACACAGCAATACTTAAGTCTCCACTAGACTCCTTCACAGGCTGCATAAATACTAGTAGTAGAAATTGGCCTAAAAATCAATGCAGCTGGCTGCCAGCGAACTACTAACTTAACATCTGGAGGCATGGAGGAGACTAGCAATTATAGGGTTGGGGTTTTGTGCGCGTGAAAAATTTGCGCGCGCGTGAAAAATCTGCGCGTGAAAATATGCAAATTAGGCAATTCCCAGGGGGTCTTGGACATTTTTGGGAATCTTAATTTTATCTTTATCTTCCACGCGCAAATTTTAACCTTTTTTGCGCGTGAAAACTTCACATTTGAACAAGTCCCATGGGATTTGCACATCCATCCTTAATTTCATCTTTTCTCAAGCATATTCTTCCTACGCGCAATTTTAAACTTTTTTGCGCGTGAAAACTTCACGTTTTTTGAACAAGTTTCTCAAGCATATTCTTCCACGCGCAAATTTTAACCTTTTTTGCGCGTGAAAACTTTACATTTGATCAAGTCCCTTGGGATTTGCACTTCATCTTTTGTCAAGCATATTTGTCCATTCTATATGGAATGTCTGCATGTGAAGCATTCAATGCATGTGAAAAAATATATATAGCTTATTCTCACTCATTAAAAGTATGCAGAAAGTACAACACAATACACAAAGAACTCTTTTTGTGTAATTTATTGCCCTTTATTCATCTTAATGTGACATTTTGTCCTTTCCTTAGCTGATGAGGACAAATACAGTAAACAGAGAAGACATCCATGTCAACATGTTAACATCAATGTTACTTTGAAACACTTGAAGTGTAGTGAAGTCTTTAAGTCATTCTGTCAATGTACAAACCTCTTGTAGACTGACTACTTTCACCAATAACTCAAGCTCAGCTGAGCTTGTAATGTGAATGTCCTTCACTTAATCAAGTTATAGTCTTACATATAGTAAAAATATTGCTATTTCACATGATTCATCAAGTCATATCAAGTCATTTCTATTGTAATCAGCTATTGGATATACTCTATACTAAGTTGAAATCACTATAGTAACGGTCCGTAAGTTCAAATAATATGCATTTATTTACAGCCTGCAGAGTACACAAAAATATGTTCAGTTTTAATAGTGATAAAATAGCTTGCAAGACACAAGGTTGACATTATACTGTGGATACATTGTACAGATTGTGCATCACAAGCAAAAATAAAGATACTTATTTTGTTTGAAAGGTTAGATATAAATCACAATGATGAACAGGATGACAAAGTAATTTGTAAATCTGTCACCTAACTACCTACTTCACGTCAGCTAAATTATATATATTAATAATAATAATAATATACATATATGGCTACATAATATGTGACATGAAGTAATCCTAAAATCCCATCAACTTGCAATGATGATTGGAGGTGAAAAAAGATCTCGAATTTTGTTTAAGACTAAGAGGCCATGGGAATGCCCCTGTCCTTTAACTTCTCAACATCTCCAGGGTAAAGTTTACATGAGTCAGAAGCACAATACACTTCTTGTGGTGGACAAGTCAAATCACTCATCTGGGGCTTAACTGAAATACAATTGAATTTTGCACAAAAGAAAAATTTTCTTTGTACAACATTGTGTTGGGGAGTGATCCACAGTGCATTCACAGAAATATAAAGCATAGATTTAATCATTGATGATTTCCGACACCCTACACATGTAGCTTTACTGTCTTTTTCAAGCCTGCCAGCCGTCCACCTAACAGGAGTAAAAGGTCTGTTTTTCTTGTAAGCAACAAACAGAGCCTCCTGCTCAACAGGTTCCAGTTGGACTCTCTGATTCTGAGGTTTATTCTGTCCTTCCCCCTCCCCCCTACTTTCATTATCAGAATGTTGATCATTTGTTTTTGATTGTTTTTTAACATGACTCAACATCTTTTGAAGTTCACTTTTTGTTAGTCCTATCTGCCAGGTAATGAAATTATCTGCATTTAATTTGAAAACATACTCATACAACCATAGTATGTGCTTGCAAAGTTGCTTGCCATTGTATTTTTTAAAGAAGGGACAGGAACAGTTTGGGGTTCGGCTAATTACTGTGTCATATAGACCGTTCGTTACTTTATTGAAAATTTTGTACTTCAGTTCTGACACCTCAACAATAAGATTGCTAATAGATATGCTGTTAGCATTTTGTTTAACCCTCTGAACTGTCTCTTTGTGCAGTTTGCTAGGACATTTTCTATAGTTGTATGGGCGCTTTTCTTTTGCTTTTCCAGAATTAGTCTTGTCCAGATTGTCTGGAGATTTTTCATCTGAATCTGTGGAGTCAATAGTTCTTCTCTCATGGCATGTTTTCTTGGAATAGCTTGAGTTAGTAGCATCTCCATGCTTTCTTTTTCTTTGTTTATCTGGCCGATGTGAACTTCTTTCATCAGGGACAAAAGTGTCATCATATTCCCCTTCACATGCCTTACCAAACTCATCATCATCATAAATATTAAATAATGTTTCGCCATATGCTCTGGCTCTGTTCTGTTGATCTGCATGTTCCCTGGCCTGTCTTGTTTTGCTGTCTGGACCGGTACCTCCACTGAAACTACCTCCTTCCAACTGTTTTAGTTCCCGGTCTGTTATTATCATCTCTGCCACATCGTCATAAGCAGCATCAACCAGGGACAGATTATTAGAGCCAGATCTTGTGTATCGAGAGTTATAAGATTCAGAAAGGTTCATATTTGGAACATTTATTTTTGGCCGAAAAGCATTAAATACATGAAACCGACGTTCGTGCCACCACTGCAGCCATTTTTTTAAAACCTCTTCTCGTCTTGGTCTTCTGTTAATGAAGTTCTGTAACCTACGATAAAGTTCAAAATAGCCTTCAGGTGAAGGGGTTTTAAGTATTTCTTTTGCTCTGTTTGTAAATTTCTCTCCATCATCCTGGCCAAGCCTCCTAGCATGAAGATGCACAGACTGCATATAATGAAATTTGCAGGACACTCTGTTACCGGTATTTCTAAAGACTTTTTCAAGAGCAACCCAGTTCGCACCACCTTCATCACACATCCATCCTACAGGATTAAAAATATAGGTTTTGTTCTGAGAGAGGGTTTGCAGTGCCTCATTGAACAGTGTCCAGAGAAGGACGACAGCTTCTGTATCCTCCTCTCCTTCTATGTCTAACGTAGCTAATTTAACAATTTTCCGAAGCAATTCACTGTATATATGTATTCCAAGGCAAATATATCCTCTACACCGACCACGTTTTCCATCGAAGAAAACATACTCTTGTTGCAAAGGAGAATATGGACCTTTTTGATCCATACTGATGGCCATTTTACATAAAACCCTGGATGTTTTAAAAACAAAACTTCTTGATTTATTCACTCGGCCATCGTTAGCTTTAAAAATATAAAATGAGTCAAGCTTATCAAGTTTAGCTTTTAGACTAGCCACTGCATCAAAGCTATGTCCAAGTGGGTGTGACTCACGAGAACATTTTTTCTTTTCTCGTTTCAACATTTCATAATCGAGTACATCATCAACTATGTCTTCAATTTTCTCCCAGGAGTCATTTCTGATTGCATCTACTACTGTTTGTCTTTGAGCTGCTCTTGGGCCACATTTGGGATTCTTCAAAAATTCTTTGGTTGTCTTTGGTAACTGCCTTCGCTTTGACACTGAAGGAACACATGTATGCATACCAGAATGCTTCACAATAATATAATTTTCTCCTGGGAAAAATTCAACAATTTTCTGTGCATTACAAACTATAAACAGTCCCTTTTCTCCACATATTTGACAAGCGGCAATACCATCACTCCATTCTTTGAAAAGTAGTCTGTTTTCCTTGCTGAATTGAATTTTGTAATGACACTTACTATTTTCACAGAAAAAAGAACCTTTGCATGACATAAGTCTTCTTATTTTACAGCGTTTGGTTGGCGCTGTTGACGATCTGCCCCAGTTTCTACCATCACTTGGCGTTTGATATTTCGTATTTCCTGGCTGTAATGGAAGTTTATAAATCTTTTTTCCATTGATATCATAAGGTAAATCATTAACATCTTGGATTTCAGTGTCTTGAGACATCTCACTACTAGAAGGATTGTACTTGTATGAACCACTATTACTTTTCTCCTTGTGCGACCCTTTTTTTGTATTCTCTGCATCCACTTCTAAATCCGAACTTGAAGAAATTACTACAGTGTCTGCTTCACCTTTGAAATGTGCATGACTACTGGAAGTGGTGCTGGGAAATTTTTTAGTTTTATGCTTCTTTCTTCTGTTTCTCTTGCGTTTGTCCCCTGTCGATGTACATGTAATACTGTTTGTATCTGTTTCTGGTTCCTTGGTTAGGTGGACTTGCTCTGTGCAGGAAACCGAGCTTGAGGAAAGATTATGACAATCATTATAGTTGTGTTTAAATTTTCCTTGATTATCTACTAATACTTCCAATACGTCTCTTTTTTCAATACATTTAAGCAGACTTAAAGAATACTGGTTACATACAGCTTTAAGTTCTTTTAAAGTATAGCTGTCTAGCTCTTGATATAACTCTACACTACTACATGTTTGTGTTTTTGAAAGAATTTGTACAATAGGATTTTCCAGTACAGGTTTCACCTTGTCACCTGTACATGTTAAGTTAAATTCTGAATCACTTGTAATATCAAAACTTTCATCATCTAAGTTCATATCAGCATCAGATGAAGAGGAGTCAGAGATAATAAAAACATTTGCTCTCTTTCTATGTCCAAACTTGGAATCGTCAGATGATTCCTGAATATTACATTCAAAACTTTTTGACTGAATCAAAACAGGATCATCAACATCAGAGGCTTCAGAACTTAGGATGTTAACTTGTTGAGATTCTGCCCCTGCCTTGTCATTGTTAAGATTTGAAGATAGATGATCTTTACAGCATTTAAATCTTTCTTGACTTTTTATCAAAACTTCCAAAATGTCTTGTTTCTCTATGCAATGAAGCAGGCTTAGAGATTTATACCTACAAACAGCTTTTAGCTCTTTTAAGCTGTACCTACCAAGTTCTTGATGTAACATCTCGCTACTTTGTGTTTTAGAAAGAATTTCTATGATAGGATTATTATCATTTACTCTGATACAGTTCACTTGTTCTTCTACATGTTTCATCATGTCTTTCACCCAAAAAGCATTGGGATACAATTCCAGGGCATCATTTAGTAGAAACAGTGATACCTCGAAGACACAGTTGATACAGGCAGTTTCAGCTTCCTGCAAAGTTTTGTTAAATGTATTCCACTGTTGCTTAATAGTCTTAGTGGTGACAACATCATAATGATGGTGTGCTCTGTCATACAATAACTCAATTGTGACATCTTTGCTTGTTCCTTTTGTTGGGGGCACTACGAGTGTTCTCTGTTTGTATTGTATGATATTTATAGTGATGCCTGTTACATTTGCTATTGCATGGAATAAGCAGTCAACAGCTGACGAGGAGTAATCTCCATACATTTTGTAAGCTTCTAAATCTTTCTCAAAGTCTCCAACTAGTTTATAAAAAGTATGATTTTCCTGTAACTCCATGATGGCATCTTCTATTAACTGCTTATACCCACCTACATAATGCACATCATGGACAGCACTAAGTGCTACAGTACAAGCATGTGCCATACAATAACCATCCTTTGGTATTTCTATTGTGCACCTGTCTGTTTCTTCCAGCCATGTGTGGTCAATCTCCTCATCCATTACACAAACTTCTTTACTAACTGTAAGGGCACACAGCAAGCAAGATACAAAAAGGACTTTGTCATCACCATAAGAGTGCTCCTCGCAAACAATACTTTCAAGCTCTGTCTCATCTTCTAGCAAGTGTTTCTTAAAAATGACAATTTCCAACATCTCTTCAAGGGTTGTAATAACATCAGGTTTGATGACAAAGTCGTTAGTACCTTTTACAATAGGCTCTATCAATATCAGATGCTGATTGCACTCCTTCACCTGGAATACTTCACCCTCTGTGAAGAGACCTGACGCACTCTTGTGAACCTCTGTCAGAACAACAGGGATTCCTTGTGCGAGATGCGAAGGAATGTCCCTCCATGCGATGTTGGACACCTTTCTGTACAACTCCACATCATCTCTGACAACCACCTCACCTGAAAACCTCCGGTTGTACATGGCCTCATCCATCCTGATGATGTCGTTGTTACCAAAGGTAACATTGTCGTTGTGTTTGGCCACAGCAGACTTCAGAGCCTCGGCTTCCTCCAGAAATGTGACAATCTCAGACTTGCTGAGATTTTCCACATTCAGTGCTGTAGGGAGGACTTCGTGGAACCGTTCCACCAGGTACCATGCCTTCTCTCCCTGTAAGGTACAAGTGACAATACTTTCACTTATCTGACCTTACCTACATGTACAGTGTATCATGCACAATAAACCAATCTGGATCGAACACATCAAACAGGCCGAAGGATAGAGGCTTCTTCTTGTTTTCTTTGTGAGACTGAAATTGTGACATTGGATGCACTTTCAAGTGAATGAAATATATTCTGTTATTCTTGAAGTTGTTTATGAAGCCATCATTATTATATTGTCTGTGTTTGCATATATCACAAAGGACTAAAACATTTTGGGGCATTCCTGTCCACCAACACTTCTGAGTGAGAAAATTTTGTCCCCACTGCAATACCTCTGTCACTCCTCAAACAATTCTACCTCAATTTATCCTACCACTGCCAAAAAAACTAGGTGCATATTATGATGAATTATGCTCACATTTGATACTATTCAAACACCAGTAGCATAGAAAAAAAGACTCAGTGGATGTCACTATGATTACTTTACATTCCAGCCCAAGTATTTGCTTCTTTTTCAATCTACATGATTGTTGCAAGTTACTTTTCACCTATTCATCCAAAATCTAGCATGTGGCAAACTGGAGCCAGCAGACATGTTGCATATTTGTTACACTGTCTCTGTTGCATGTTGTAACCAAACTCGGATCAAGAGATTTTTAACATTCCCTGGCAGGATTCACACCTTTCGTAAAAAAGGATGTACTAGTACATGTATTCTCAGGTATATGTAAGTACATCCTTTTTTACTACAATTGTAAATGATGTAATTTTTAGTAGCCTGGAATCCAGCCTTGTTAGCTTTAGTCTGATTCCCAATATCCTCTACCCCGCCAAGGCTGGACACCAGGCTAATTTTCAGAAAAACACATGTAACTAGGCTGGGTTAGCCTCCTTCGCAGACCTGTTGGACGGCGGTGTTATTTTTTTTTG
This sequence comes from Branchiostoma belcheri, assembly GCF_001625305.1. Taxonomy (NCBI): domain Eukaryota; kingdom Metazoa; phylum Chordata; class Leptocardii; order Amphioxiformes; family Branchiostomatidae; genus Branchiostoma; species Branchiostoma belcheri. The sequence continues at coordinate 235,932 of NW_017804143.1, forward strand.
GAGAGTGACGCAAGTTATGCCGCGGAGGGACGATTTTGCCACGGAGGGAGTTTTGCCACGGAGAGAAGGTTTTGCGCCTCCTCCGCGGCATAACTCGCGTCGCTCTCCGAAAAAAAATAACGCCGCTGTCCAACAGGTCTGCGAAGAAGGCTAAGGCTGGGTACCATCCTGGTTAGTTTACGTCCACGAAATTTCAAAATTTTAAACATCATTAATGTTTTTAAAAATGCAAAGCACTGTGTACCTTAGCCTGGGTGCCAGACCCATAGTACACTGGACACAAAGTATCTCAATGAGCAAACTTTGTGTCCAGTGTACTATGGGTCTGGCACCCAGGCTATGTGTACTTAAACATGTTTGGCAGATTTGAGCAGGGATTTTCAATGGTTACACTTTCTTGCTAGTTGTGTCTGCCAAAAATACCAAAGGAATTTGGAACAGCGTACCTTGTCTTCTGTGGCGGTTAAGATCTCGTGCCACATTTTGGCAATGAAGGCACTGACTTCATAGTCAGGTGTACTGGAGTCTTGCACAGCTCTACGGCTAGGGTGATTCTTTACAGCCCACCTCCTATGGTGAGAAGAAATGGAAGGAGGAATTTAGAAATAAAGGAGTACTAAAGTCCAGAAGGGAGTGATATTTTCCGGTAGATTACAGTATGCTGCAATGAATGTATAACTAGCCGGCTTTTTACATAATTTCGAGTGGACGACTTACGCGGCGCATGTTTGTAAAGCGACATCAATGTTATTTTTCCCCATGCTGAACCACAATCCACACATCCGGGAACTCCGGATTACGCAATACTAATACACTTCAAGTCAACATAAACATTTTCGGGGAAAATAATAGGAGACAAGCACGCGATTATTGAAAACTTGCTAAATACTTCGCTTGACCTCTATTTTGGATGCTATGATATCAGGATGTCTTAAATGCACTGCAGTGAGCTACCAGTTTCTTCATGCGCGTTTTTATTTTCTCAAGTTATTTGCATGTAAATATTACAAGTTATTTGCATGTAAATATTACTTGAACAGATATTTAGATTTCGCCACTTATGAAAAAGATACTTAGATTACTCCGTTTTTTCATCGTCAATATTTTCGGCATAAATTATGAGGGGCGATAAGGACACCAAGAAGGGCAAAGATTGGTAAGATACCAAAGAACATTCAACAGTACGATTCTTTCTTATCGCCCCCGAAATGAGGTCTGTAACATACTTTCTTGTTTAAAACATAGACATCAATGGGGTAGCATGGTGTATTCTGGGATAGTTTTGAGGGTATTTGGAGAGTTTTCCGTGGATTCGATGCATTTTAAGACTTGAGCGCATAATGGGCATTTTATTGTATACTGTAAAGTAATATGCATTTTTCAGTTCCTAAAAATAATGTCTGTCGGAGTATAACACTCCCTTCTGGACTTTAGTACTCCTTTAACCTCAGAGTGCACATACCACAGGCTCCTTTTCTGTAGTCTCCAATTCCAAGTTCTAATTTGATAAATGATATCGATAAGCATGCATGTAAACTTGACCGTTAGCATTTGCCAATGCATTAAGTTCAAGCCATACTCTACACTACACTTCATATTACTCTACTCAGATACAACAATAATGTATGTAGTCACTCAGACAGGTACATTTGTACAATATGGCACTTACTTGTACATCTTCTGCACATCCCTTCTCTCAGAAACGTCTGGCTTGCTTGAACTGGCCACACTTCTCACTTCTTGGAAAGGCAGCAGTTTCCGCATTGTTAAGGGGAGACCGGTTTTAAGTTGTAACCATTGCTCCCGCTTTTTCTCCACCTTGAGCAAGCAACTGATTGCGGCTGACATTTTGTCAAATAAAAAATACAACACGCCGAAACTTTCTCCCAGGAACAAAATGCAAGGTGCTCTTCCTAAGACTCCAGAAGATGGAATGGTGGTTTTGAAGATGCCACTGGATATATATAAGGGGGTAGCTGTATTCCATGGGGAATATTATGTCCCCCAACTGTATGAATAGGCTCTTGTCTTTTGAGTTGCAATTTTCATGGGTGATTTTAACCATAGGGTTCAGATTTGCTGAACTCCAGCAGAACTAATCTTAACCAGTTGCAGGACAGTACCACATGGTCTCACAGAATTCCCCCTGTTCAACAACACTGTCATATTTCAACAGACTTTTCATTGAAACTTAAATTTCAAAAAGTTACTTACTTTAGAAGTTTAGTGACTGCTAGGTCCCCCCAGCCAATATGCAAACTACACTGGCATGGTAAAAAATCAATGATCATACAGGAAAAGCATTGATATTTTTTTTTATTCTGTGTCAAGAAAATGGACCATACATTACGTGAAAATTGTCTTCGAGATCATGGTATCATAGATTATGTAACACTGTTTCATGCTATACCTCTTACATGGAAGAATCTAATTAGAAATCATATAGGCCCAATCCCCTGTGAAACACCAAATCTCAGCACGCTTACCCCCCACATTTTTGATGGTAAAACAAGTAAAAGAAATTTTAATCAGAAACAAGTACAAGAAATTTTAATCAGAAACATCTGTAAATTCATATATAGTACTTTTATATGTACACAGACAAGGAGCCCAGCTGTTATAAAAAATGGCATTCCCAATTTCCAACTGTAACTTTTACATGGGAAAAAATCTCAGACCTGTAAAGACACTAAGTTAGCAGAACTCAACTACAAACTGTTACATCGAATATTACCATGTGCCTACAATTTACACAAATCGAGTATCAAAGATGATAATAGACAACTATTTGATTCAACATGTACACTATGTAACAGTGGAGATGGGGAAAATTATGAGCACATGTTTCTGAGGTGTAAAAGACTTGGTAACTTTTGGGACTTTCTAAATAACCTTGTACCTATCCCGGACACAAACATTACCTACCAGGAGATTATTATATTTGGAAAAATAGATCAGTCAATAACCACTCATGATCTAAATCTAAAGAACAGAATATTTACAATGACTGTAGCCAAATGGACAATTTTTAAAACTTGGGTATGGCTAAGAAAAAACCCAAACCTGTATATCACTGACCTCTTCAGTATCATTGACAGAAATAACAAACACACCCATATCTAAGAATAGTTCCTCTACTGTATTGGGTCAGGTCTTCTTGATTTGATACATTTGTTGCTGTTTTTTGTTTTATCTATGCCCCCTCTAAGTAAAAAGGTTATACATGTAGGTTATGTTCCTATGGAAAATGCTGTTTCAGAGAGCTGCTGTTAGCTGTAAGATTTTAGGCTATGAAAGGTAATCTACTGGTATATATAGGATGCGAAGAATATGTCACCCGCTAGCCATATTTTAAGAAGGCCATTGCTGTTTGTAAAAATGGAACCTATGCGCCAAGCAGATAATTTATCTATAAAATACTAACTGTTAATACTGGTAATAGTGTCTGAAACATTTATACAAAAGTTTGGCTTAAATATTAATTGGTGCTTACGAGTCTCTTCAAAGAAAACAAAAGATCCTATACACTTGTATATATACTGTAAGATTGAAGTGCAGCAAAGTTGTAAATACTGTTTTTATGAATAAAGTATACATGTTGAAAAAAAAATAGCTCATTGGGCTGGGAAGGAAGTAATTCACACATCCCTGTTAAGTACAGGGTAGACTGCCTGGGCATCAGGCATTCATGCCTTACCAGAAAAGAGTCACTAGTGTCCAGCAGTGAAATATAAAAAAATACAGAAGACAGAACAGTCGTATTACTTAGCACCTACTTATGTTGAACACTTGTTACATGTAAACCGTTGTGGTGAAGTGGAAAAATGATGGCAGGTATTCTTCTCCATTGTTACTCGTTGTTCAGCTGCAAGCCCTGCAGCTTCAAACAGAGGAACCCTAGCCCCTCCTCGTGACAGCCTGTGAAGAAGAACGTTACACACATTTAGCATTATGAGTGCTGGACCATTGTACCTTGGACTAGAAGTGATATCCTTGAAATTATCTGACAGGGCAACCATAGGACTTACAGTTACAATAGATTTCTGATTGTAATTAGAGTCACTATCTGCTACGCCAATCACTTCCTTTTGCTATAGCTCTTAAAATTTGTTTTTTCAACTTTAACTTTAACTTAAGATTGTATAATTCGTCAACCGAAAGGGTTAACATCATTTGGTGAAGGTATGAGGTCGTGTAACTCTTGTCTTATGATTGAGGTAATGGGGATTGGGATGAAAAGAAAACGAATAACATACGTTTGAATTCTACAACTGCCTCCCTCCATTTTGCCTTGGCCCAGGCTCTAGTCAAGGGGTCAGGATGGTCGCACAGCAGTTCGAGCCTGTTCAGAATCCTGTTCTCCTCTCCCCACTTCCTCTCCTCCTCCATCTCCTTCTTGTATTTCTGTGTCTCAGCATCGTCCTCCTGATGATTCAAAATGTATAGTTTAATTTGTTGTGAGGTAAATGAAAGAGAATGCAGGTTACTGCTGATCTACAGCAACATTAACTTAAAGCTGGCCTGGAGTGGACAAAGGCATTGTAAATGCATTATGATTTTTAGCTTAGCAGTGTTGAAAAAAACCACTCTCGCACTCTCTCAAAAAAGTCATGTTTTGTATGCGAGGCTACACTTTATAAAGCAGCCTAAATTTAGCAAATTAACTACGACAATAGTTTGCTGCCTTTTGAAGCCAGATAGCAAACAAAGGCCCTCTTCTAATCTAGTAAGCTCGCTCCTTCCTGGGCACCATAAACATAATCGTTGGAAGTAAAGTAGAAATCATGTGCATCCAAAGGAAAATTTCCCTCACTGGTGTCACCAGACTCAAATATTCTACCCCTCCTTGAGATTTTGCTTCCAAAGTTATTTTTTTGCTACTTCTATACACTACACTTAGATATGTTCCTTTTCTTGATACGTGTAAATGTACCAGTACATGTGTATATAATGGGTGGACAGAAGTACTTCCATAGATACATGTATTGATGCCTAAACTAATGGCTTTTGAGGTGATGTCATGAATACAAGATATATGATTCACCCTGCCCATTCTAAATTTCCAGTTTTTTGTGCTGCACCAAAAAATTGCATTGTTTTCATATATGCCCATGAATTTTTGGAAACCTACTGTGGAAATTAAGCTGTCATTTTTTGGTAATCATCAAGTTAGATGGTTTCCTAAAAAATTGCCAGAAAAAAACGTTCGTTGATTTTTCGACCCTAAAAATCAACTTTTAGTCAGTTGAAATGTCATACTTCTCACTTCATGAACACCACTTTGCCATATTGATTTGTTTGTTCCCAGTTTGTTCCATTACATGTGGATTTAGAGTGACAATCTTCCTGGAGTCATAGTGAGGTTACTAAGCCTGGGTGCCAGAGCCACAGCACCACTAGGCTCAATGTTATCCTGTGTGCACAGTTTGCCAAGCCTCCATCCGGGTGATTTGAAGTGAATCCAAAGACTAAGATAGTGTTAGGCAAGATACAAACCAGGCACATCTTAAGTTCTGAGCCATTCTAGAGTAGAGTAGAGTAGATCATTCTGCCATTATGCTGTTCTGTCTGTGTTAGCTCAGCCAGTAATAGTCTTTTGTATAGAAAAGAATTATCATCCAATTGTGATAACATCTTTTAAAAAAGACTTGCCTGGTTGTCGTCTTGTCTTTTGTCTTCCTGAACTGTCTCTTCTATCCAGGCACTTTCATCAAAACAGCTTTCTGTAAAATCAGAAGACACAGGAGTTAGTCAGACTGACAGTATCAGGCTAGTTGCAATCCACAAAATTCCCAGGAAATATATCCCATTGATCACAACTATTATTCGCACAGGAACTTAGCCTTGCCATCCAAGCTGCAAGGTTTACAAAAAAAAAAAAAATTATGTGACCTTCCACATAGCTCCGAAAATTCTGACAGACATGACTTATCCAAATACTGTACATTGAATTCACCTAGTCAAACAAGATAAGGGAATAAAAGACTTACCAGCACTGTGGTTTTCGGACTTGCGACTTGTTGATGATGAAGACATTCTGATAGAATGAGGCTGGTTCCACTGGTTCCTGAGGTTTTTGTAGAGATTTTTTGCCCCAAGGTGCCATAAAAATTCCCCATGCTTCCAGATTGTATCTCACACATTTCTCATATTAATTTGTCATTTGCCACTATTTGTTTGTACTGCGCGCAGATGGTCATGGCATCTGTCATGCGTTCATCTAGTACCCTACACTCTAAAACTGGAGAAATAAACAAATTTTAAACTTGACCAGAGTAGAGAAGGCTAGACTCTGCCCGCTCCTTCTAGTCCAAACCTACGTAGACAAAAATCTCCAAACTTTGACCTTTACATTTTAAGAGAAAAAAGGATACTTTAGGGACTATAATGTACAGGCCATGCAGGTGCCACTTAATCCAGATTTTTTAGGCTTAATACACTCAAGGAGCTTCCATATATATATATATATATATATATATACTCTACACAATGGCATTTCTCCATTTCCAATTCACTTTACTACTGTACTAGAGTTCAATGTTTCTCCTAATCCACATTTTGGATTTCAAATGTTAAAGTACATCCCCACCCCCAACGCTAATTACAGTCACAGGTTAATTACATGGTTTACAGTAAAAGGGATCATGTTTGTGGGTACAAATGTATTTAACTTCATGGTAGGAGTGTTCCAATCCCCTGGCCACGTGAATCTTGTACTTTAGTATACTCATACTCGAGTCATAGTGTTGGCCAACTTCCCTTGACATTACAACTCACAGCCACTGTGAAAAGGAGTTACAGTGGACTCCACAGCTTCAAGTCTGCAAGTGCATAACCGGTAACTGACACGTCTTATGGGTTTGGACCCCAAGCCAAACGGTTAGAAGATTATAATATAAAGGTATTCGAATGGGACTCCTTTTTTTTCAATTCAATTTTAAATACTACATAAGACCACGTACATTAGACTTTTAGCTTACATTAAATGGGGTTATGAAGCAATGTTGATTGATGTTTAATCATGAGCTATGCTAGCCTGGGTGCCAGACCCATAGCACACTGGACACAAAGTATCTTAGTGAGCAGCCCTGCTTTAACTGAGATACTTTGCTATATGGGTCTGGAACTCTGATAATCCTTTGTACCTTATTGACTAGCTGCCAAGTGCTGTAGGCTGCTGAGTTTTGGCTTTAATTGTTAAAAAATATGTCAAGCATGTATGTAATATGACTGAAGTCTTACTAAAAAAAACATAGCTGGATTTGTTGTCTGAGGAATGCACAATTTCTTGAATCTTTTGCTGACAGCAAAAGTTTCTTATCTTGCCCCCTGCTTTGACCCCTGGAATGTAAATGGGGCCTGTTACCATGAAATTGTCATGTTGCTGTCTTAATTAATACCATTCTACCAGGCATGGCTGAATACCAAAACATATGGTAGTACCAGATAGTAACAGGCCTGGATAGTACCCTATTGTATTCTATGTTCATATCATACCCGGGCCATGATAACCTACGATAAAATAAATGGTGTTTTATGTATCTACTACAAATGTATATCAGGGCTTGAAATACTCAGTTCAGCGCACCCATTTGGAGCTGTGCATTTTTTTCTGTGGGTGCGTCAGTGCCCCAAATATTTATGTATGCATTTATAATATTTATTTATGTATATAAGTGTCAGAAAAATAATAAAATCATTGTAGTTGTACTTGAGATGAAACAGTTTAGTACCATGATGCATGAGAAGGTGACAACACATCCTGTGACCTACATACATGTATAACATTGTGTGCATATTATCTCTGGTTGTCCATTCTTTTTAGACTTAAATGTTAAAATCTAAACACACCAAGAAGACTTTCTTGTATTCGTAAAGGAATGTGTAAAACCCCTCCATGTAGTCGAGTTACAAGGCAGCAAATTCAATGCATTCTTTGCCCCCCCCCCTCAAAATTTTGAAACAGTGTCACCTTAATTTGGCCTTCTAGAGTCATAGAGAACAGACACCAAGCTAGTACATGTAAAGAGACTTTTGGAACTAGAGTGAAAAGTGTTATGAGAAGGAGTTGAGGATTATGACAGAAGGATTGGTCCCTTATGGAATAGAGGTTAGGCTAATATCATTAATGTTTGTCAGTCTGATAGCATTTGGTCTTAATACTATTCCTTACTTATGTTATTCTTGTACCACAAAGCATACAGGTGGGGGGATAATAACTTCTCAATAGTGAGAAAGATGTAGCCTGGGTGCCAGACCCATAGTACACTGGACACAAAGTATCTCACTGAGATACTAATTGTGTTCAGACTGTGGGTCTGGCACCCAGGCTATGAAAGATGAGAAAATGTATATAACATGGTGTAGCATAAGTACAAAATCATGAGGTAGAGTCTGGTAGACCATGGAATTCTGTCCTGACCTCAGAGAATGATAGAAGGAATTGTCTTCGTTTTGGATGTTACATGTGTATTCCTCTCAGGAGGATTCCTTTCCCTGTATATCTGAGCCATCGTAACCTACTGGTAACCACTTGGAAAGTTCTGATCAAAATGTACAGCTAAATTACAGTATGGCCTAGCAGCTAAGTTTTTTGTTGTGGGCCTTCCTAACTTCTTGGTCACACCCCCATCACGTGCCAACAGTGGTTTAATTAAAAGTTCAAAATTCATTGATTGAATTATGAACCAATGATATGATGACTTCATCAAGTTCATGGCTATCTACCACAGGATGCATTCTGAGGCCTGTTTTTTTCCCCGTCCTGTCGCTTCATTAAAAAAACAAAAAACAAATTATCTTTGGAACAACTTATAAATATACAAATTAGAACGCGGTGTATTTCACTTCTGTATTACCTGAGAATCCAGCCAGACCGGCCAGTCAGGGCTAGGACAGAGGGTGATACGAAATACCGTTGTATTTTAGTTTTGACATTGTAAGTACTCATAACTATCCTATTAAATACACATCTCAATGCAAAATGTGTCAAACATTTTACAAATGTGACATCCTTAAAAAAATAATTTTATTCCAACGTCCAAATCCATTATTCAAGTTTTCTAAAACAGTGCATGTGGTGCACGTGGAACATGTTCCAATTATTCTACAGTACTTTTGGAAGCCAGAGTGATAATATTACAACCCCATGTCTTACAGGTCGGAACATCAATAATGAAACGTTATCTTCTTCTTATCGAGCTTTATCACTGCCCAGACAAAAAGCTGTATGTACACCTGTTTTGCCCTCCCTTTCACTTTGTGATGAATTAAAAAAAGAAGAATATTATTTTTTTATTTATCATTAGGCACAGCTATTAAAATAAACCTGCTTGAAAGTCTTCTTATCATTTCCCACAAACAGAATTACCATGAAAGACATGTTTCTTTTGCTTTAGGTTAAATTTCAAGGGACCAAGCAGTCACTACCAAGCAATCACCTTGGGCATGTTTAACTTCTTGAATCTCTTAGTCTTAGGGAGGTGGTCACTTGACCCATTCCATCAGTCAGTGATGGCTGGAGAGGTCAGATACAGGTCAGTGTAACTGATACATTTTGGGTGATTTACCATGAAATCTCCCACTGACATCCTGGTTGAATCCAGTACACAGGAATGGAGAACAGCAGTGGTTTGGTATTTGTGAAACCAAATTTGGGTAAACATTTTCATAACAGTGCAATGGTCAAAATACTTTTTTCAGTACACTATTTGTTCAGTTCAACTTGTCTTGGTGCCTTGTGTGCTTGGTGCCTTGTGCTTGAGCACGTGTACTGAGGTACATCTGCTTGTTCTGGCTGTCTCTCTGTACAGATCATATGGGGTTGGGTTAGCTACCGTGAAATTTTTGTGTTGCAAGTTAATTAGTCCCACGCATGAGAAGGTGACAACATCCTGTGACCTACATATAACATTGTGTGCATATTATCTCTGGTTGTCCATTCTTTTTAGACTTAAATGTTAAAATCTAAACACACCAAGAAGACTTTCTTGTATTCGTAAAGGAATGTGTAAAACCCCTCCATGTAGTCGAGTTACAAGGCAGCAAATTCAATGCATTCTGTGAACCAGGAGTATGAAGGGTCATCTACAGGTCACTTGTATAAGTTGTAACTTAGTGTAAGTGATACAGCGTGAAATCTAAATCTGCTGACAGGATTCATACCCTAAAATGTGCACATACAAGCAGGCTGAAAAAGCTCAGTGTCCATTGTCTTTCTCACAAATTCAAATTGCATTCCTTTTTGTACCCACATTTTAGTGTCAGGTACTAGGGTTAGATGCCTGCCCTGACTCCCTGCCCTGACTCAATGCCCTCACAGTGTTTGGGGTCATTGGATGGAGTAAAACTAATACTTTAGGGTCATGTACCATGAAATCTCAGTTTGCTGAAACTCAAAACACAGAGTCTTGTAAGATTTCTTTGGCCTGATATATAATTCTACATGAGAGTAAATTTAAACTTATCTATTTTTGGGAATTTGAGATCAGGCTGAATTGACTGACACAAACATATTATACATTTAAGTCTATAAATGCAGTAGATGAAGATATCCCAGCAAACTCCATCATCTGCCAGTGTCATTAGATCATGTGAAAACATTTTCTCGCATTTCTTGACCATAGAGTTATCAAATGTACAACTCAGGTAAACATGTATAATGGATTTGACAACGAGTACAAAGTTTGTAACTGAGACGAGGATATAGTTGTGCCCTGTGGCACAGTGAGTGTGACATACAGACATGAATGAAAATGTACTGGTTCAGTATGAATATAACTAACTTCAGTATTCATTTATACTGAATATACGTATGTAATTATACAGAATTGGCTTAACTTCGCCAATATGCAAATCTTGACTCCCAAGGGATCTTAATAACTTTAAGGTTAAAACAGATATAAAATGGAATTAAGCATCATAGTTATCTATCCTAGAGTACAGAACCTTTTTTCGGCCAGCTTTGAGTGATTTTCAAATATTCAGTCTTCACGCGCAAAAAAGGTTGAAATTTGCGCGTGAAAGAATCTGCTTGAAAACTTCTGAAATTTTGGTTGTATGTAATATCAATTGTTTCGTCTTACAATACAAAACCTTACACTAGGAACAATCTCTTGTATTTGTGACAACTTTGAGTGGTTCTCAAATAATTTGCAAAGTAACCTATTCCCAGGGGACCTAGAGAATCAGTAAGTTTTTAAAGCTAAGACTGTGGCTAACAGATGGAAAATTATATCATGGGATCACATTTTTCTGTCTTAGAATTTTGTACTGCATATTTTCTGACATAATTCAGGAAATTAATTTTTTCACGCGCAAATTTTTCACGCGCGCGCAAAATTTTCACGCGCAGAAAACCCGTTCCCGCAATTATAGGGCCTCGTCAAAGTGCATCATGCAAAAGAATGCAAATTACAGAGTTTATGAAAAATAGAAGGAACATACAAATACAAATACAAACCTAGTCATATAACCTATAGGATTAATTTAGTCAAGGGAATTACAGGGCATTTACTAGTAAACAAAAACATTCAAGATGAGGAAATCTTTCTAATAGTATTATACATCGATGTATTGACATTTCTGAAATGCATTTTCTGCATTTTCATCATCATTTCATACTTCAAGCAAGAAGCTATAGAATAGTATAGATATATATGTGAAGGTTGAGGAAGCGACTATTTTCTGTTTACAAACAGAAAAGAGGTGCTTCCTCAATCCTCACATATGTGTGTATAAGCAACATCTCATTTTGCCCAGCGGAGAAGCATGGATAGGGTTGTTTCATCTTACTTACTGAAAAAAATGACTAGAAAATTGACTTTGAAAATCTAGTTTTAGTTTTACTGCCCTTATTGCTCTACTAGTAGTTCTCTTGTTAAATAAACTTAAAGATACTATGTGCAGTTTGGGCATACTGGTAAAGTCATGTAATACTTGTAACTACTTCCTAATACTGTCTTCATGCAAATGTTAGTATCTGACTCATTGAAGTCATTCCCAGTACTAGTATTTTTGTTTCAGTTTGGAGTTTGACAATTTGTTGCAAAAAAAAAAAAATCTCAGGGGATTATGACTGACATAGCAATACTAGTAGGACTTTTGTGCTGAGATCATAATAAGACATAATATCAGCAGAATTAGTTGCTCTGCAAAATGTTACTAGAAGTAGAAGTAGTAAACTACACATACATTAGAACTAATATTTGTAACTTGTGTTGGAATATGGCACTCTCGCAACACCTTTTAATACATGTATATACATTGTAGTTGTCAGTTACAAAGTGAATTGGTAGGTGGCACTTTTGATGGTGATACCAGTAGTACTTGAAGTTGATGACACTCGTGCAACTGACTTGTGATCTGTTTAACTTCAAAGCTGTAAAAATGTTCTCTTTCTATTTATATCAATCATCATAGAATCATTCAAGAGGTGTATGTTTTGAAAAAGGAAAGTGGATTTAGACACACTGGGAGTTCAAGTTTTATATTGTCATTTTAAATGAAATATTAATTTGTAATTTATTTTAGGAATAAAAAATACATGATCTATCCAACCCTTAAATTGAAAAGGTTTTGCTGACTAGTTTTAGTTGTGCAAAATTGTTTTCTGTGTTGCTGTACCGACAGTGCACAAGTAAGTTGTGATTAGTACTACATGTAGTACATTTTTAGGTAAGGCACTACTGGTGGTGCATATATTTGCATATGTATTCAAGAATGCAGCAGCTAGATCCACTACCATATTATTATGGAAGATATTTTGGAGCCACAATTATCATTTTAGACGGTCTATATATGAAAAATTGTGGGCTTCTTGCATCCAGTGGATGTAATAACATAAGGCCATAATCGGAGAAAAGGAAAATTAATGGTGACTTTGAACTTCGAATTCTCCTCGACACTGAAGACAATATTGCAGCAGGCCTACTGCAGTGTATCCAATATTATTATATGGTATGCTTCAAGTGATTGATTACACGAGTGTGCCAGCCCAACCTCATCCTTTTGAAGCAGTAGCAATTTTGGATTACTTCCACAGGCCCAATACTCAATAGGGAATATTTTCAAATGCCAGTTAAGTGGAAAACGTGACTTAACATATTGGAGCGGGGATGTGCCAAGCTATCTAGTGATTGTATCTCTGAATGGAACCGTGGCTGATGAAAGCTTGGATATACGCAGCCAGTCGGAGCTTCCAGCTTGCCTTGTTCCTTTACAATATTTATCCTTTCAACTTGAATTTGTTTTTTAAGTAGAGCTAGTAACTGATTTATTTGTCCTGTTCTTGTCTTGTCTGTGTGATGTTTTCCTCCTGTTCTTCCTACGTTCCCTGGGCCATTTCTTGGTTGGGTTCTCCGTACCAGCCATTATTTTCCCCCTCTCGTCCTTCTGTATTTCCAACTTCAAGCACAATGATGTCCCCATACTGGGTAAGTCAGTGGATTTTTATGCAGGTTATGGCAGAATCTATTTGTACTGGTGTGTTATTGTATTACTACATGTAGGAGCTTAAAATTTCTTGCCTTATCTGGATGATTCAACATGTAATAGCAGGACTTAAAATCCCACCTGCATATGGTTAGTGCAGGTAAAATTGGAGCCGTGCAGGTAAGGTAAGGTCTACCTGCACAGGTCCTTGTACTGGGTAAAACGCACATGTCCATGTATGTGGTGTTTTATTTGCTGCATTGACTGTTATTACCAGCTATGAACTATCATTTATGAAGAGTATGATCCATACTCACTAAATTCTGAATCTGAGTGGTGCAGATAAAATTTTTCTGATGCAGGTAGATTTCAATAAATCATTACCTGCAACAGCCCAAATGGTATGCAGAAGAAAAGGATTTTGACGAATTTACCTGAATACAGTGAATAATGAATCCTAATCCTTTGAGCATTAGATAGATTCCCAAATTAAATAACTGCAGCTTAAGAGTATTAACCTATTTGTTAACCTATCCTTGCTATGTAATTATGTCATTTCAAATGGAAGACTAGCCTAGCAGGGCTAAAAGGTTTCAAAATAAATGAAATGAAATGTTAGAAATGTAAGATTTATTTTTGTTATGATTCCTTGTGTATTGGCAGATGGATGAGGTAGAACTGAGGAACATCTCTGTTCAGGAGAACCAGCCGCTCATGCTCAGCAAGGAGGCTTCAGACACCGTCTTCTGTGTGAGTTATATATATGGGTATATATTATATACCCACCTGGCAGTAATCATGTCCATGCATATATGACTGTATAGATTTTTATAGGCTGTTTGTTGTAAAATGGAAAATCACTCCATAACTGAAAAAGATAATATCATTTATATGATGTCTACTTTTAGGACAAACTGTGTTAAGTTACAATTGAGAAAGCATTTATTTCAATGATGAAAAAATTCCTGTTGCAATACCACTCAAAGTCAAACCATTAATATTATTACTGCTGGACACAAGTAACAAGAAATAATTAATTGGTTACTGCGTGCATGTTTTTTTATTCAATTTGATAGTACTTTGTATTCAGAACATCACCTTTTCTAACTTCCAATTTTTGCAAGGTTACTATAGATAGAACAGCAACCTGTAGATTGTCTAAGACTCAGAGCTTCTACTACCTTGTTCAAATTTTCCTTGTATTTTGTGGCCATTGTGTATCAATGTGTTTGGAATATATTGTAAGCATTGGTTGACTACCGCAGTAAATGCCAGGATTAGCTTATCTTATAGTACCCCTGGGACACACTGTTATTGCTGTAGTGACGTCTGTGTTTCCATGGTAACAGGAGGAAGATGTAGAGACGTCCCGCGGGACAATGAAAGTGGCGGTTCAGGGGAACCGAGCCAAACCTGCCATCCTGACCTACCATGACATCGGCTTGAACCGTAAGTACCGTGAATCTGGAAACATTCACAGTGGTTTTCACAGTGTTCTCTAGATCTGCTACAAAATCATAATATGCAGTGAAGAAATAATGTGTTTTGAAGTATTTGACCACTGTACTGCAGAATTGTTTCAACTACTAGTAAGGAGGTTTAACTGTGAAGTCAAAGCACACTCAGGGGAAATCTCCCTTGGCATCCTACCGGAAAATTTAAGTCCTAAGTGCAAAAATGAACTGTAGCTGTACAATGAATATGATTATACAGAAACTCAAGCTCAATACAGTCATGTATAATCAAAATTGTGCCTATTTTTTTCTACACTATTCCATTGTATCCTGTTTAATTAAATGTGAAATTGAATGCCTTCTGTAAATGAATCAGTCTGATACACATACATGTACAATTAAGACTTGTCAAGTACAAGTACATTATTAGATTGTAATTATAATTTGTAGTTGCAAATCACCTACCTGTGAATATCCACTAATATAAACTTTAAATATAACCAAATGAAGACAAATTTCCAAAGCAAATTAAATGTCACCTTTAGTCAGATTTGATCAGATGATGAAGTAGTCTATGGTCTAAACTTGCAAAAATAATTTTCTATACACCTGTACATACAAGTTTATGACTTTCGTTTTTATGTTCTGTTTCTTATGAAGTGCTATTTCCATCTGTACAGACGTGACTTGCTTCCAGAACTTCTTCAACTATGAGGAGATGCAGGTGATCCTGAAAAACTTCTGTGTGTATCATGTCAACGCACCTGGCCAGCACATGGATGCCACACCCATGGATGTGCACCTGTAAGTACCTACAAGACTCTGAGTCAATAACCTAAAATACAACTCTATCTGGCTTCTCCACTTATCTGTGTACTGTGAACTGCAGATTCCTCCTTCCATCCTGAACACTTTCTGTTTCAAAGTTATCTTCACCAGGTTTTTGGTTTACTGCTATATGTTCTAGCCAATTGCCAGTATTTTGCCATTCATGACAGTCAAAAATTTTGCCCAATCCGCGATCTTTGTCGAACCAAAATCAATGTGTAAAGATATGGAAAGAGACATTATCAAATTAAGCTTAGTTTATGCATGAGTAAACTTTGCCCTTCAAAATGCATGCAACAGAGTTTCAGAGTGTCAAGATTTTCAAGTTTTGCGAGGAAGCATGCCCCTGGACCCCCTTAGGATTGTTGCACCTTTGGTGCCCAGCATTACGTTACATCATACTAAATGTTTTAGGTCTGTTTTTTTTATACATCAGGTAAATGTACAGTTACTGTTACAGTAGTCTCAATAAAAGAAATATGTGAGAGCAAAGGTATGGGCAAGTTGCAATGCATTGTGTTGTTAATGCAAACATTGAGGTAGACTGGAGGCTCGACAAGGATTTTTCAGTATAATTGCTACCCTGGTAG
This sequence comes from Branchiostoma belcheri, assembly GCF_001625305.1. Lineage (NCBI taxonomy): Eukaryota > Metazoa > Chordata > Leptocardii > Amphioxiformes > Branchiostomatidae > Branchiostoma > Branchiostoma belcheri. The sequence goes on from NW_017804143.1 coordinate 252,235, forward strand.
CGAGTGCCCCATTACAAAGGCACCCAGGCTATATACTGGTATGTGCAAAGAGATGAAAAACACATGACAGGAAGCACTTTTCGCTCAAATTTTGCTGTCAAATTGGGTGGAATCCAATTTAATTAATTTAAGACTTCCAGTGTGACTTAGATGCATATGGTTGAGTCTGTAGCTGTCTTACATAGTTTACCTCCTACTTCTTCCATCATGCTGCATCAGAACTACTGGAGGTGATTTGGATCATGCCAAGATGGGAGCTAATGTGTAAGAGGATTTCTTGACAAGTTTTATGCAATTTTTTTTTACAGCAGCTACACTGTGTTGAATTGCTACAAGACCTTTTTGTGATGGTGATTCTGTAGCTTTTTTTAGTTTGCTGTAATAGGTTATAACAGACTAGCGTTCAGAAGTATTAAAACATGATGTACATTGTTTTTATCTCCTGTAGGAATGCAGTCTCTTCTTGTCCTTAAACTTTAAAGTACATTGTACTGATTAATGTTAGCTGACTTTTCCGAGGTGGGGCATTGGAATTTCAAATATACCAGGAGAACCATGTATATCTATGATTGTAACCATGTCAACTACAATCAGATAAGCTGGTATTATGGTGTCATGAGCACTTAAAGCTACCTGGCAATTGTACCAGCCAACCTTGAACTTCCTTGCTTCACTGAGTGTCAAGATCATGTGTAAAGATTGTGTCCACTTCAATTCCCTCCCCTCATGTCTCAGGATGTGGAAGTGGTCAGGTCAGCAAGCCTCAAGTTTGCTTGTCCAACAAGATGACGTCAGGTGACCCTTGCTACTTTAATCCTGCTGTTTTGTAACAAACAAAAAAAAAGAGCAAAAAAAAAAAGAGAAAGAGATGCACCCATTTCTGTTGTAGGGTTTCGAATTGCTTCGGAAAAAAAAGGGAATGCTATGATCTGTAAGATTGTAGGAAGCAAGTAAATGCTGCTTTATTGAAATGATTCATTATGGAGAATAAATGAAGGCTTTGAACTGACTTGACCTAAAGTAGAAATAAACTGGTAAAGCTACCTTTTATTATTAATTCAGCTCGTCAATATGCTTGCCTTTTACTATTTTAGAACACATTACCATTTTATAAGGCCGGTTCACGTAATAATGTATTAAGTCAGGTTTTGAAGGTGTGAAATGCACTTGTTACCCTCTAGACCTACTGTCTCACTGTCTCTTGTACACTTCCAAATCTGTGTGCTAGCTGGCAGTATTACATGTATATATTATGTTTTATGCACAGGAAATACGCACATGCACATCTCTGTCTTTCACACTGGCACATGTAGTTGCTGTGAAACAAATATTTTGCACCACCAGTGTTGTGTTTCTAGGCAAATGTAGCCTCTTTACTAGGGCTGTGTACAGTACCATAAAAACGATGTAAAACTGGTCCAAAATATCGGAACATCCATGTACTGGTACCGGTACCTGTATAGACCTACACTCAAGTATTTGGCTTATTTGACTTGTTTTGTTGCTAAATTGTGATCACTGCTAAAAGGAATTATTATTTCAGCACTGAAAAGAAATGTGTGAAAACATTGTATTTGTATGAAATCAGCACCATCTTAAGAATTAGAGATCCTCTGGAAATCATTGGTTGTTTGCATAAGATGGAGTCTAAATCAACATTCTGTTAACTGTTTATTCATGTTTTAATATCATGTCATTGAAGACCACATATAAGTATGAAATTATAAAGATACAGGTACAGGTCTGATGGACCATTTATATTACTTAAACCTTTTTACCTTTACCTATTACATTTACATGTAGGTCCAGACCAGTATGTAAAGATTTGTAATGGTACCTGTACCTGATGTTTACACTTACAATGTACATGTAGGTAAACAGCCCTAGTCTTATAACTGATTCCTCTCTGTCTTTTTCCAACAGTCACTGATGATATGTTTCTCCTTAGTGCTGAAGTCAGTGCTGTTCTAACTTCTACTTCTCTTTCACCTCTGGTGGCAGAATCACTCAGTGGATTCAAACTTTCTCCATGCTTTAAGATGCATCTTTGTGCATGACTCTATTATAATTGTTATCTTCATGTTGATTATAGTCATATGTAAATGCGCTGTAAGTCTTGCAATTAACTTTTGCCATGGAAGTCCATTTTGACTTTAATTTTTCCCTTTTGTTCTTTTTTTCCATTGATATTGTTCATATTGTCAACAATAATTTATTTGGATAGCCATTCATGCCGTATCAATCGCAGTTTATTAAAATTATCGATATTGAGGTCTTTTTTCACTGACAATGGAGCACGTACATGTATGTTTTATGTGATAACTGTGGCACTAGAATCAATATACATTGTACCTATCATTTATAAGAATAGTAGTCTAAAACGATTTAAAAAAGGAACATGCATGACACTTAGGCACGATGCGTGTCATATAAATGTCTAAAGTATAACTTCTTGACAGGACAGTATTGTCTCTAATATATTTCCCTTCGCCCAACATCATCAGTGCTACAGGGGAGCGTCCAGTTGAGACCATTCCACCAGAGGACCTGTAAGAAGTCACCTTTATGCAAATTGCATGACTGCATGCTATGATACAGCAACTGCATGCAAAATCAAAGATGCTAACTTCTCTTCTCCTGTAATCTGCATGATCCAGATTGAGGCATATAATGCATGATGTACTGAATAAATGTTTCTATACGCAGAAACAAGGCTTTAGGAAAATCCAGTTTCACAGGATTGAAATCACTTTGAGTGCTTTAATGGCTATATAAATGGTTTATTTCAACACTCGCAAACAAAGCAGCCAGAATGTCTGAATTGTGTTGTAACAGGACTGTCACTGTGACAATAATTTCAGTAAGAGACATAATTCATGTTCATTAATGCATGACCAGGCACACAGTCATGTACATGAACATGCGTATGGCTTTCTTCTTGGTCAGTCCATGATCATTAATGTTACAGCAGCTGTATTAACCAATAGGAATGGAGGCTTGTGGCCAGTCCACATAACCTGGCTATTTGATAATAGTACTGTAATATATTAATTTTACTAATCGATCATTGATTATGTCACCCAAGCATGCTTCATGGAACCTTTACAATAACCCATTATCTAATCACTGCACATCAGTGTGTCATCAATCAAAAAAATCATTTCAGTCCTCATGGATGCAATTTTTAGTTGTTTGACATCTCAAATGTGGAGAAAGTGTACAAGAGAGGTGTTAATGGAAAAGCTCACTGGTGTTAATTGTGTTTTCTTCTTATTTGAATATTGACACAGCTACCACTACCCCACCATGGACGAACTTGCCGTCATGTTGGAAGCCGTACTGGAACACTTCAAGTCAGTTCAATCGAATCAGCATTATTAATTCCCGCTCTTTTTCTACTTTTCTGAACCATTCATTGAGTAATTTCAGTCTATAGTACATTTAGTAAATGTCATTAAAAAGATATAGACAAAGTGTTGTATACATTTTCATAATGAAATTAGAATGGTTCAGGTTGACTTTTTTATGATTGTTGCATTCTCTATTATAATAGTATTACTTTTGAAGGACTCTAAGAAAATTTAACCCTTTGTGGGCTTAACTTAACTTTTAATCACAGAAGAAAGTAAATTCCATGACCTCATACCTTTGCCAAATGAAACCTTTATGACTGGCATACCATAAACATTTCTAATCAATTATGCAAATAAGATCCTCATTTGCGTTAACTAAATCACTTAAAGTGTGTTGTTACTGTAACAGTAGTTTTTCTCATTCACTTTGCAAATGAGGCCATGATTGGAACAATTTACGTATGGCTAATGATGACATGTCCTATACCTACCATCCAAACACCACAAACATGAGAATATTTTCTTGTGAATTATACATTACAAGTGAGGTCTTCTCTAGCATGGTTGCTATCTGTTAATGTTCATGCCTTCTTGTTAACCTACTTTTGTATACTTGACTTCCAGCCTGAAGCGGGTGATTGGGTTTGGAGTTGGAGCTGGGGGGAATGTCCTGTCTAGGTTTGCTGTAAGTAACTTGTTCCTTACCTTTATAACTTACAATTATTGAAAAAATTATCATGTATATTTATGATTTTGCTCTTAACTGTATGTCATAATATTACTTTATTATAAGACAACTGATTTTTGTAGTGCCAAAATTACAATCAGTCTGAAGGTTTGATAACCCTAAAACTCTGTAGTACATTATGCAAGCAGCTGTAAATGAAAGCTACAAAATATTAAGTAAGCATAATGTGTTGGTTTATTTTGAACTACAGCTGAATAACCGTAACAAGATCGACGGCCTGGTGCTGATCAACACTGTGTGCACGGCAGTGGGCTGGACTGAATGGGCTTACCAGAAGGTATGTGGGACAATGATTTGATTTGATTTTGATTTGATTTATTGAAATTGTAGCAATACAATACATGTAGGACAATGGCAGCTATTGCTGGTGTTGTGTCCCACACATAGAAACAAATACAGGATACACAATACTCATCTTCACTAGAATTAAGTGAGGATTGGTCACATGTCAGGACTCAAACTCAGGACCTCTTGGTTTGTTACTGAGCACTCTGCTGTTATGCCACACAAGTTCCAATGGACTAAGTTATTCGTGTGAATATATACCAGATATATAGAAGCATACTGTTCTGTGAAATTGCTCTGAGGGTGTGCCCCGGTGTGGTCACATTTGCTGTACAATTGTACTTGGTATTTTCTCTTCTAGTGGAACAACTGGTATCTGTTCAGTAACCAGATGACAGAGGGAACTGTGGACTATCTGCTGTGGCACTACTTTGGCTCAGTAAGTACCATTTGGGAGGGGAGGCGGCTGACTGTGGATTTGTGTGTATGCTTGTAGGTTGACAGCACAGAAATAACTAAAGGAGTAAGCTAAGATTTACAGAAGGTCAAATTGTCAACACCTAACCTTTGCACATCTAACTGTAAACATTGTTTAAAGATATCTAGCAATGAAACCCCTACTGTACTTGGTGGCAGCAAGTCACACTCAACGTTAGTTCTAGAGAAAAATACATTTTTTGTTTGATAACTCTAGTAGTTGACGGCATGTCTGTTATTCTCTTGTGAGCTGGTTTAAGATAGTAGTTAGTACACCCACCAGATTATTAGTCACAGTGTACATTTGTTTCCCCTGCAGAAAACCATGGCAGGACACCATGACCTGGTCCATGCCTACAGGGAGAACCTGGTCAGGTCTGTCAACCCTGTCAACCTCGCCATGTTTGTGGACTCCTACATCAAGTATGTTGACTTCTGTCTTCTCTTTCTGCTATGTTTTTTTTTATTTGTTAAATTGCATACCACATCAGTGTATTTGTGTACTTCATACTTTTTCTACAAAAAAAGGGAACCTTGAAATTAAATTGGTGGACCCTAACAGTAAAACAGGAACAATTAAGGCAGCAGTCTTTTTTCTAAGTTCCTAATTTGGGTTTTAGGTAAGCTTTCCATAGGATCTTCTATATACATCTACTTAAATGTAGTGTCTCATTAGTAATCATTATCATTGACTCTCTTTACAGGCGAAACGACATGGGTTTGCACAGGGAAGTTGATCCTGCAAAGAAGAAGGTTCAAAAGACTATCAAGTACGTTCCTCTGTGATTGTGATAAATGTCTACATGTACATGTATTATACAATGTCATATACATGTATATACATAATGTAGGGCTGTCCAAAATTTCGTTTGAGCATTCATCAAAATTTTCAGTTTTTAGTATGATCATTCTATACTTCCTAAACTCTGAATTGTGAAATTTGTCAGGTGTCAGGTAATTTTCAATGTTACGTGTACCAGTTCAAATTTTAAGCATACAGAAAAAAATTTGAACCTTGCAAGTGATGAGTTGTTTTCCCCTACCAACTAGTTTTCCAGCAAAATGAACTAATTTGATTATTGATCCGAGTGCTTGTTCTTGTTTTCCAGGTGCCCAGTTCTGCTGGTAGGAGGTGACTACTCCCCACACATTGATGATGTGGTAAGTAATTGATTTAAATCTACACTACCAGACGTGTGTGTATTGACTAAAAATGTAAATTATGATACACTCAATGGCATGATACTGATGTACTACTCTTCACAAAATGTCCATTAATTTTGTTCTGGCAGGTTGAGATGAACAGCAGGCTGGACCCAGTGGAGACACAGTGGATCAAGGTAATACATATAATAAGTAAATACTATAAATATACAGTTACTTAACTTTTCCATAAGTCTGTAGTATAGTAAAGTCAATTAGTAGTACATTTGTTTAAAGGCTTGTAAAGCGGTATGTGAAATATTTGGTTTTGCAATGTTTTTAACTCTTTGTTTCATAGATGGCTGACTGTGGAGGCATGGTTCTGGAAGAACAGGTTGGTTCAGTAATTAATTTTACATAATTTTACTATGAATACTGAAGCACATGGAATCATAAGCTACAATAGCCTTGGCCCTCTGCATCTCTCATGCTTTCAGATATTTGGAAAAAGGTTTAAAACAATAAATATTGATATCATTTTTTAGTACTTGAAAATCAGGAAAACAAAAATAGCTTTAGATATAATGGACCAGGTGTTATATCTGTACAATATAAAGTTGTGTGCATATCGTAGACTTGTTTTTGTTTTAACATTATTTAGTATGGCCCGCTTAACATATCTATCTTTCCTCAGTGTAATTGTTGCTTGTTTGATGTGTTGTGCCTTTGATATATATACATACTATTAGTCATGTAATTACTTTAAACAACATCTCTGCCTTCCAGCCAGGGAAGATGTGTGAGGCCTTCAAGCTGTTCCTGCAAGGCATGGGCTACAGTAAGTACTGGTGCATTTCTGCTACATGATCAGTTAGAAATTATGCTGGTCAGCACAAGGGATCGGACTTCCCCATAGAGCCTTGATGTCAGCATCCCCCACCCTCCCTCTGTTTGTGTCAATATGACTGATCCAGCCTTTTCTTGCAGTACTGTTTTCAACTGTCAATATTGTGACTTCACTCAGACTGAAATCTGTATTGACAGCATGTTTGAGGTGGTGAGGCCACACCAATTGGATTTTTTGGTTCTCAGATTAAAAAAAAAAAGAAATTTAAATTGACAGGGCGAAAAAGATAAAAATTAGAAACAGATATAGGCATCCTCTGATAGCCCAAAAAGCTGAAATAGGAGCCATGACATTTTGGGGTTGATTTAGAACCATTTTTTTTTTTTGGCAAATCAGAAAGAATGAAGCGGGTGAATCTGAGAACCAAGTGATTTAGTGTGGCCTAAAGGATACATTGTACATTATTGTATTCGGGGCAAGAACCTCCCCTACATGTATGTGTACTGTAACCCCACTCACACTGTTTCTTCTTCCTCGCATTGTTTTTTCCCCTCTGCTGCTTCTAATGGATTTCCAATCCTAACCTGACAGTCCCAGAGGGTAACTATTTATTGCTCCTCTCCATCTACATCTATCTGTGAGATAATTGCACAAATATGTTACAAAGTGGAAATATATTTCAATCACACAAATATGTCTTTGAATAAAATATTAACATTTTTGGTGCAAAGATGTTACATACATAACAGTTAGAATTGTCGAGGCTGACACCCCCCCAGACATCACAGAAGCCATCTGTGTTAAACTTCCTTTTTGATTTATTGAAATTGTAACAATACAATACACGTGGAACAAAGGCAGCTGTTGCTGGTGTTGTGTCCCACACAGAACATGAATACAGGACAGACAATACTCATTTTCACTTGTCAATGAGTTAAGTAATGAAAGTCATGTAAAGTGCCTTTCCCAAAGGTACAAGATTGGTGACGTGTCAGGACTCGAACCCGGGACCCTCTTGGTTCTGAGTACTCCCTTTTTTTTCAATTTCATTCCATTAAATGAAGCTAAGTTGGTACTGAAATGGCTCCTCTCTCCTCCCCTGCACAGTTCCGTGTGTCCCCAGCATGTCTGCCCTGACCCGGAGCCGCAGCGGCAGCGTGCATTCCCGCAGCAGCGACGTCAGCGTCCCACAGTCGCCCAGCGACACGCTCCTGGAGTCCCTCCAGAGGGAGGCTCAGGGCCGCGGGGACGAGCCCTCCCCGGTCAAACTAACCCACGCTAACCTGCGCCACGGGGCCGCGCCGCTCAAGGTCTGAGGAACGGTCGACCGAGGAGGAGCTTAGTCCTAGCTCTCATTCTGCTGCTATGTATAGGAATTCACTGACAAAAGTTGTTGTTGACAAACAACAACATATCCTGTAACACAGTACAGTACACATACGCAAGCAGAAGGGGAGACTAACACAGTAGTGCGGAGTAGGATTTAAATGTTGTTGACAGTTTAGAACTCGTTGCCTCCTCGTATGAAAATGACGATTCCTAGAAGAGTTGTAAAGTGATGTCCTTGATGTGAACACTAGAATGAATGGTATACTAATAATACGTGCATTCATCATATAGCAAAATGTACAATGGTTCATGTTGCAGAAGAAATGCTGGTGAAGATGAAGCTCAATACACTGCTGCAAAATTGTAAAAAAATTATAATCTGTGGCTCTTTAGTCAATGTTCCTAATACAATGTACGGCTTACTCCATATACAGTATATTACCATGCCATTATTTCTAAAAAAAGCTGTTTGCCACAAAGCTTGTTCATACATTGAAATTGTTTGTTAAACAGTTAATAAGGAGCTTTTTAACAAGAGAAGCAATTGTTTTATATCCCATTTTGTAGAGTTGCCTGTAGTTTGTTCATGAGAGCACTGTTGCAATAAACAAATGTCCAGGTGACAAGTATAGAATACCAGTTGATAATATGTGTTACCGTTTTTTGCTTCTTGTTATATAATGTTCACGATGCTCAATACTGTTCATTGTTTGTATATTGAATTGCAATGTTTAACCAATTCCATACCTTGAGTTACATGTACATGGTTGTACAGCGGAGTGTGTGACGGACTAGTTGATGCCTTATGTAATACATTAATCACTCAGGCTAGTAGTAAACAATGTAGAGGTTTAAGATAGCATAGTCCTGTGTACTGTATTGTAGCACAAGTTACATGTATATGCAGCTGTATTATACTAAGTTTACACTATTAGCTTTTCCTCAGTTAACAAGCATGTATTAGTGCAGCTGATCTTTAAGTTCTCTCTGTGACTGTCCGTAAATAACTGCAAACATTTGCCCCAAAGTTACGATTTCCAAACAATGAGTTTGCTCTTTCAGTTATGAATTGCACTGGCAGTTTTGCATTTTTGTTGTACAGATGTAAATATTAATGTAGTTGATGTGTTAACCCAAAATTCTGTATGTTAGAGACAATCTTTTTAATTGGGTTCTATTGTATATGTTACACCACAGTTCCACAAATGCAGTATAAATGTTCAGTATTAAATGTTGGGTGTAACCAGATATTAAATGCCTCTTTGTTGTTGTTTTTTTTAATAGACTATACAATGTACATTCGCAAGAATTACACCTGACTGAATCTTACCTGACAGAATGTTAACTTAATGCCTAACAAGACTTCTGATGTAGGCAAAAGCGACGGAAAGCTTCAAAAGCACTAGCAACAAAAGCTATACTGTTTCAGCTGCACTCCATATGTCTAGTGTTTGCATTGCGTTAAGTAGTGTGACGTGAATCGTGTGTTTGCATTCAAGGTGCTTGGAGCTCCCAATCACCATTAACTGCTAAATTTACTCATTTTTGGGGAACTTTTTTAGGTTAACATACATGTAGCAAGCACGTAAGCATAGCATGATAGCACCTTTTTCTCATCCTGAAAATACTATACTGTCAGCCCTTACTTTACTACTGAGTTTATTATGCAAACAAGTACACTGCGCAGTAGAGTCCGGTTTCTGACGGAAATAAATCTCGGACTATGTGTGGGAATCCCCGAGCTCAGACTGGACACACCTTGATATATTTTCTTTGTGGAAGCATCCATGATTCGTTTCCACTCTAAACTATGATGTCGGTGATCAACATGGGACGAGGGTCTCTCCTGGTGTTGGTTCTGGTACTTTTGGTTGGAAGAGGTAGCGGTCAAGCTACTACTGAAGGTGAGTTAAAAAGCGCTACATTGGACTTTCATCTAGAAGTTATGGCGTAGTACAATGAATGAAACGTTGCTGTTGTGTGTTGAAAATTATAAATATTGTATTTATTTCGTTTGATTGAAATCAAAATGTAGACTAAACGTTGTGAATATGCATAGCTTGCAAGGTACATTTAACTCAGTGAGTATTTACTTAATCTAGAAACACAAAAACGTAACCACAAATTTGTATCGAATGTCAGATGCGCGAACTAATCACTGTGATTCTACATACATGTATGTATAGCCGGTATAACCACCAATCGGCGTAGCACGCCAGCTTCGTAGGCACGCGGCGCGGTGGCAGCTGGCTATATGTTTTTTTACACCGAGCGACCTGTTACACCTAACCTTAGTTTGCTGTAAAGCTAGCTAGCTGTAAACGTTGACAATGTTTAAATGGTCAAGAAAGACACTTTGTTCTGCAAACAACACACTAAACATATATGCTCTGGCTGCTAAGAAACGGATCGTTTGTTCATGCACCTGCATATATAAACGCGTCGGACTTTGCGAGTGGGTACATACTGAAACTCTACGTACATGCATTTGTAAGTTCCTTTACGCTTGCGGCGTATTTTACATGTGCAGTTTATTTGACACAGTAACATGCTTCCATTAATTGTACGGAAAACCCCACCTTACATTCGTCTGACGCCTTTGAAAACACTGTCACCGTCACCCTCACCGTCGGTCCCATAGCAGTCAGGTGACTGCCGTCGGGGCACACTATAAACTATCATATCAAAGTCTTATCACTGTTATTGAATAGGTTCATCAGGTTGGCAAGTCACGGAATAAAGAGACCCTTTTTACAAAATCATGAGTTTTATTCAGCCGACCTTTCGGTGACCGTCTGTCACCTTCCTCAGCACAATTCTGACTGGTTCACCTGTGCTGCAGTGCAATGTGAACCAGACTAAGAATTGCCCTGAAGAATTTAAGGTAACAGACGGTCATCGAAAGGTCGGCTCCATTAAAACTCATGGCTGTGTAAAAAGAGTCTCTTTATAGATCTTTATAGTCCCGTTACTGTTATTGAACCTGCCACGGGGGCCGTGGGACAAACAAACCAAAGTTCTTTTATTGGATCATCACAGTTTGCAAAATATGTACATTACATCACCGTACGTGCCATAACCTCACCTAAGCGGCATGCATGTGGTTGCCATTGTGTTACGGAATTCGACTGTTGACTTGGGTAACGTTTCAAACTTCTTGGGTTACCAAAATCCACCACTCAAGCATGTTACAATGTATGTACAGTCAACGTTAGGCCACGTTAATTTGATTCTAGGGATGACATCCACTGGGAACCCCAAAACTGATGCGAGCGTACGAATAAAAAGCAAGTTTGGTAAAAAAAGTTGCATTTGTTATGAAATTTACGTGGTCATGAAGGTAGAACAAATGACTAAACACACAGCCGTTTCGTACGATTTACAGTATGGTCGAAAACTTTAAGGGCGGGGGAGTGGGCGAAAATTAATGCGCGCGTGGATGTCATCCTTATGCTCAATTCAAGTGGCCTTTATTTGTAGTAGGTGTGGATACTGGTGTGGATAGTGTTTCAGTCAAACAGACACTAAACAGAACCACCCAAACGGAACGACCCGTCACGGGCAGCGATGTGGCACAAGCAAACGTACTGCGCCTGCGTGGAACCACGGTTGGATATTTGGTCGACCTTTGCATTGGAATTTCACCCGTCGTAGATACGTAGATCGATTTTTTTTCCTACACAAAGTTTGAAAACTACCACGAACACGGCCTAAATTAAAACGAGACGTTCTGTACACCGTGCTATGCACAATGCACGACGGGTTTCGCTCAACTTCGGATCGTACAAACGTCCTTTTGATAAGCACACATTTAATAAGTGATGTAGATCTATTTGTAAGAAAAAAATAGCTAATTGCGTCCTTTTTATTATCAAACAGCTGCAAGTACAACATTCGTGACACAGTCCACCATGGCACAAACAACACACTCCTCCAAACCGCTTGCTTCAAATTCATCGGCATTGATGAATACTACCGAGGAAACATTGAATACAACTTTCACCGCGACACCATTGATGTTCACTACCAATTCAAATGAGACAACTACAGAGGGAAGGAATGAAACACTTAGTACAAGTTCATCTTCACAGACAACATCGATGGTGACTACCGACTCGGAGGAGACAACTACACGGGAAACAACTGAAACACATAATACAACATCAACTTCACAGGCAACATCGATGGGAACTACCAGCTCAGTGGAGATAACTACAAATCAAACAACCGAACCTGTGACTTCAACTACACCAACGGCAATTACAAATTTACTAGAGACAACTCCAGATCAAACAACCGAACCTGTGACTTCAACTACACCGGTGGGAATGACGACAGCTACAGATTCACCACAGACAACTACGGAGAACACAACCGAACCTCTGACTTCAATTTCACCAACGGCAATGATGATAACAGCAAGTGTACCAGAGACAACTCCAGATCAAACAACTGAACCTCTGACTTCAACTACACCAGCGGGGATGATGACAGCTACAGATTCACCAGAGAAAACTACAGATCAAACAACTGAACCCCCGACTTCACCTACACCAACGGCAATGATGATAATTGCAACTACACCAGCGGCAATGATGATGACTACAGCTGATTCAACAGAGAAAACTACAGATCAAACAACCGAATCTCTGACTTCAACTACACCAACGGCATCGGTGATAACTACAACTACACCAGCGGCAATGATGATGACTACAGATTCACCAGAGACAACTACAGATCAAACAACTGAACCCCCGACTTCAACTACACCAACGGTAATGATGATAACTGCAAGTGTACCAGAGACAACTACAGATCAAACAATCGGACCTCTGACTTCAACTATACCAGCGGTGATGATGACAGCTACAGAGTCACCAGAGACAACTACAGATCAAACAACTGAACCCCCGACTTCAACTACACCAACGGCAATGATGATGACTACAGATTCAACAGAGAAAACTACAGATCAAACAACCGAATCTCTGACTTCAAATACACCAACGGCATCGGTGATAACTACAACTACACCAGCGGCAATGATGATGACTACAGATTCAACAGAGACAACTACAGATCAAACAACCGAATCTCTGACTTCAACTACACCGACGGCATCGGTGATAACTACAACTACACCAGCGGCAATGATGATGACTACAGATTCAACAGAGACAACTACAGATCAAACACCCGTACCTCTGACTTCAACTACACTAACGGCAAGGATGACAGTTACAGATTCACAAGAGACAACTACAGATCAAACAACTGAACCCCCGACTTCAACTACACCAACGGGAACTACAAATTTACTAGAGACAACTAGAGATCAAACAACCGAACCTCTGACTTCAACTACAGATTCGCCACAGACAACTACTGAGGAAACAACCGAAGCACTGACTACAGCTTCAATTTCATCTATGACAACTACAAAGGAAACGACCACAAATGTTCCACAGAATGAAAGTACAACCAAGGTGTCCTCAACTGAAACCAATACACCCGGTTCTTCTTCATGTGTTTGTCCCTCAACTGACATGTCATCATTCCAAACTCCTACAATACCGGCCACGAATAACCATTTGGCAACGACTGAAAGGATCACAACAAGTCATGACACTGTCTCTACACCACCGACCAGCGAATGTGCAACGCAGACTATGGCCACTACTCCGGTGGAAGTCGACGAGTGTATTGGAAACAACCACACATGTCATCCCAGTGCATTATGTGTAGATACTGTGTATCTATACGAGTGCGTCTGTCCACCGGGATACTCTGGAAACGGCACCTACTGCAAGGGTCAGTTTTGTTATGTCAATATACTGCATACAAAAGTTACATCTGTGTAATTGGTAAACACTTCTTATGAGACAACAAGTATCGGGTACTGTGGAAGGAGGGGCATAGCAATGGAATCTGCGATAGAAAGCAAGATTGAAGTTGTAACTGTTTCTCATGTCTCATGTTAGACCAATAGTGGTTAGTAGAACATTACATATGATAAAATGAATCAAGCAATTTGGAAAAATTATCTGTCGAGTTTGTGTCACTAAGAGGTGATGGTGTATACACCTGGTAATAACATTATCAAATCATTATTCCTGTGCATTTATTTAATAGACATATGCACTACGCCAAGCACATTAACAACTGTAAAATTAGAGATATATTATTTCATTGCTCCCATCTTTAATTTTCAGATGTGGATGAATGTTTGGATAACTCTGATCTCTGCCATGAAGACGCCCAGTGCTACAACACGGACGGGTCCTACAGCTGTGCATGCATGGGCGGTTATGGAGGAGACGGTTTCAACTGCACTGGTTGGATGATATCTTCTTATCTTATAGTAGTTATAGCCTGGGTGCTAGACTGTTGCCAGGCTAGCTTCTCAGCTCCAGGTCCAGATTTAACTGTAGAGGCTGTTCTGTATATTGCCGCTGACAACAATCTGGCATCCAGGCTATTTTGTAACCTGCGTGTTCTTATCATTCTAATCACAACGTGGGTTTATATATATCTTGTTTCTATTGCTACATAAAACTTTTGGAAGTAAAACTAAATCTGTATTGGAAGATGAGTGTATATGTGTGTGGTATCAGTTTAACAGAGGGCAAATATTAAACAAAAGAAGATGGAGATGGTATAACAACATTTTTTCAAGTATGGACAAAACCATTACTTTATCATGGATATCAATATAATGGATCTATGTCAATTAAGTTATGAAATGTAACTTTCTATACCTATTTTTGAAACGTAGGGTTCATGAAGTTATGAATACTAGTAACACTCAACATTATTCGTAAATAAGTAAATAGATTTTAGTATATATCTTTCAAAGTTCAGTTTAGTATATATCTTTCAAAGTGTATTTCTCTAGATGATTCTGATCTAACATGATGTATATATTTATTATTATTATTATTATTATTATATTATTACAGATATTGATCAGTGCGAAGAGGGAACGCATCACTGTCATCTAAACGCCACATGTACAAACCTGATTGGCATGGATCAGTACAACTGCTCATGTGATCATGGATTCCATGGAGATGGATTTATGTGCGAAGGTATGCTGAACAACTTCTTTCTTATTTATCATAAGTAAGAATTACCCTAAAGGTCTTATACTTGCTTAATATCCTCTTCATCCCTTACCGAGACATAGGGACAAGACTTCATTTGGGTCTGTCCTTTTCCAGCCTTCATTCAATGTCTAAAATGAAAATTTTATTTAATACATTGTACGTAAGCAACCTGCAATATACATGGCTTGCGTTTTGTGTACTAGCATACCTGTATATATATACCTGTATTCCATATACCTGTATAGACCTGTATATAGAATACAGGTATATATGTACATGTATATATACAGGTACAAATACAGGTACAAATCTGTAATTGGAACTAGAGATGCCAGAGTAACTTACCTCTTTTATTCTTCTTTTGCACGTCAACCATAGACATCGATGAATGCGGTGACCCACGCCTACACGATTGTACCCACAATGAGACGTGCACGAATACAATGGGCGGATACAAATGCGTTTGCAATGAAGGATACATAGAACAAGGGTCTATATGCATTGGTGAGTACATTTTTTTAGTTTAATTAGTATTTCATTGAGGTTTATTGACGGAAAACTCTCCTTTAGCTGCCCACCCGAAGGTGGCAGCTATTCTTCCAGGAGAGGGTACATACATGTAAGACATAACAATACATCACGTACATGTACACATTTTAAGTGCAATGAAACTTTAAAACATTAAGATATTTACCATGTTATGACATAAAGCACATTGGTATCACATTATAAGCTATACGTAAGTATATAACGTTGCATTATATACTATGAACTGTAAGAGGCAAGAGTTGTATTAATGACTGCGCTAATGTGACCTGTTGGATGGACAAAACCCTTACTTGAGAATAAATATCAATATAATGGATCTATACCAATCAATTTATGAAATGTA
This sequence comes from Branchiostoma belcheri, assembly GCF_001625305.1. Classification (NCBI taxonomy): domain Eukaryota; kingdom Metazoa; phylum Chordata; class Leptocardii; order Amphioxiformes; family Branchiostomatidae; genus Branchiostoma; species Branchiostoma belcheri. The sequence goes on from NW_017804143.1 coordinate 268,418, forward strand.
ACTTTCTATACCTATAGGTATAGAATATATGTCATTCAGAAACATAAGGTTCCTGAAGTTCTGAATAACAATCAGCATTATTCATGAACTTAAGTTAAATGGATTTTTGTATCTTTCAAACTTCAGTTTGAGTGTATTTCTTTAGATGATTCTGATCTAACATGATGTATATATATTTACTTATTATTACAGATATTGATCAGTGCGAAGAGGGAACGCATCACTGTCATCTAAACGCCACATGTACAAACCTGATTGGCATGGATCAGTACAACTGCTCATGTGATCATGGATTCCATGGAGACGGATTTGTGTGTGAAGGTATGCTGAACAACTTTTTTCTTATTTACATAGGTAAGAATTACCCTAAAGGTCTTATATTTGCTTAATATCCTCTTCATCCCTTACCGAGACATAGGGCCAAGATTTCATCTGGGTCTGTCCTTTTCCAGCCTTCATTCAATGTCTAAAATAAAAATTTTATTTAATACATTGTACGTAAGCAACCTGCAATGTACATGACTTGCGTTTGATGTACTAGCACTGTATATATACCTGTATTCCATCATGGTACCTGTATAGACCTGTATATAGAATACAGGTATATATGTACATGTATATATACAGGTACAAATACAGGTACAAATCTGTAATTGGAACTAGAGATGCCAGAGTAACTTACCTCTTTTATTTTTCTTTTGCACGTCAACCATAGACATCGATGAATGCGGTGATCCACGCCTACACGATTGTACCCACAATGAGACGTGCACGAATACAATGGGCGGATACAAATGCGTTTGCAATGAAGGATACATAGAAAAAGGGTCTATATGCATTGGTGAGTACATTTTTTTAGTTTGATTAGTATTTTTAGTGCAATGAAGTTTATAGAGAACAAGAATCCATGTGCATTAGTGCGTTGATTTTAAAAATAATTTGAATATATTGTATTAGTCATTAGTCTGCAACTTATTCCTACTTAAGCAACATATTACCCATATCACCTGACAAATTAAAAGGAATACTTCTCACCTAGAGCTTTCGATCGGTCACTATGGTCTTCCTCTGTAGACTGACCCAGTGAGACTTGTCACGTGGCTTCTCTGAAGTGTGACGTCACACAGATTAAGGTATCTCGTAAACGATGTCGGCCCATCACCCTTCTCTCAACCGCGACTGGGGCCAGATATCTTTGACCCAGTGTTGACATCACACTTCAGAGCGACTTCATGTTTTAAACATGTATAATATTATTTCATATCATACAATAGCATAAGATCCATATACTTTATACAATGATATGAATGTTTTCTCTCTTGAAGTACCTTTTAAGTCTTGTTCATTAGAAATTATTTACTAAACTAGAAAGGCCAATATTTGCTTTGGAGCAAATACAGCGATGGGTTCACCACATTTTACGACATGGCAGGGAAAGAATGAGAAACACAAGGGAAAACAATGATTTACATTGATATAACTATAATATGAAGTAACATACAACTAAAACAACAGTTGGATAGCTATTCCCTACTTTATTGGTTAGGATTTTTAATTGCATAATGCAAACTGTTGATTTTCAAAATAAATAAAAAACGTTCATGCCCCGCATTCCAATGCTGGAGCAGAAAAGCTTGAAATACCTACCAAAACACTTGAATAAAGACATACTGTCAGTATGGAAATGCTCTGTGCAGGTGTTAATCAAGTTAAATCCCAACAGCCAATCAGCAAGAAATGCTCTGTGCAGGTGGAAATGCTCTGTGCAGGTGTTAATCAAGTTAAATCCCAACAGCCAATCAGCAAGAAGTATAGAGGAAAGCTGCATGCCTATTGGTTGATGCCCTGCATTCCATTGTGATGACTCATGGTAAACACGGCACACTAACACAGTAATACATTTGCTATAACACAGCCAAAAAACTCAAATAAAACCATTCTAAAAGCCTGTATCACAAAAATACGTCAAAACATTTACCATGTTATAACAGAAATCATTGATATCACATTATAAGCTGTATGTATATAACGTTGCATTGTATGCTATGAACTGTAAGAGGCAAGAGTTGTATTAATGGAAAATTGTATTAAATTGTCTTACAGATGTGGATGACTGCGCTAATGTGACCTGTTGGAACTCAGGCGTCTGTGTGGATGGACTGGGAAGTTACAGATGCGACTGCCAAGAAACGTTCATCGGGGAGCACTGTGAAATTTGTTAGTATTCATTTGTTGTCTTTTAAAAAAGTAAATATCTCCAGCTTTTTTAATTAAAGCCATTTAATAAACATGTATCAATCTAATGCCATGTGTGCATCTAATGTTATTCTGACACCAAGCGCATTTCTCCCTTTTAATTTGTTGATTTATACCAGTAATATTTGCACTGGTGCCTATCAGCTCAAAAGGTAAAGCGTGGTATGTTGGTATTTTTCAATGTTATGTTTAAGCTCCAATCCAATATGCATACTTTAAACAAACAATTTAGTCCCTTCACTGTTTCAATTTACCTCAGCACCGAACGATTAAGGTGTATAGCTTCTGCTCATATTCTATCACATATCAAACATTATTTAAGTCTTGAATTGATAGTACAAATCAAGCTGCTACTAGCCCAATCATCTGCTACTAATTCATTTGTTATTGGGCTAAGCAGTACGAAAGAAGATAATAATAGACAGAATTTAAACTGATACCAAGAAGCTTTCATGTCTCTGCTGATACACACGACTTATTAAGGCTTAAATGTAGAAGCTTTCAGACCAAGTCTTGAATTTATTGTATTACTGAATGTTATTTGTTTAGACCAATCGGAGTGGGGTGACTGGAGCCCGTGGAGTGAGGACTGTGAGGCCCGGTATGTGAACTACACGGCTGTGGAGGCTCGCATCAGAACACGAACCTGTCAGGACAGGGCAGACCTGCACGGAGCTCCGTCCTGTGAAGGAACTGGCTTGGAGTGGCAACTGTGTGAAATAGGTTCGTGTTCCTAAAGATATTAAAATGTTCTACAGTTGAGTCTAATATTTTTATTTCCTTTTTTTGTTCAAAAGTAAATCTAGCATAATTGCATTTATGAGAGTTTAAGCAGTATATAACAAGTGTATATTTTGCAGTACAAACGTTCCGAATAAAAATCGTGAACCATGGAGCATTTTCAAAATAATGCAAATAAGGATTTGATTTGATCGCTCCCAGTGTAGAAAGCAGTTGAACATCCTATACGTCATTAGACTATTGTGAATAACCGAAGTCATGATTTCTCATTCCACGTCATTTTAAGAAGTGACGTGAGCAATGGGTTCAATGGGGTAGCGGTAGTCAGTAGCGGCCTCCGTCCTGGCTTAATGAAGGTTATTTGTACCCGGCTCCCTTTTCTCCTACTACTTTTCTCCCATCGCGAAATGATAACATTTCATGCTGCCATAACATTATCATATATTTATAAGTTTTGTATATCTGCAGGCCGAGAAGCGCGAAATTTCTCCCACTTGTTCCAGACAGTCAGCTCACCTATCCAGCCCGGTTACGAGGTACATGACATAGGTAAGCGCACCATTATAAACCTTTCATAGGGAATATTGAATTGAATGAAGACCTTTATTGTACATTTTGCCCCACTGGGCTAAAGACAGGTCACATATTGACAAAGGACATCATCAATGTTGATAATAAAACTGCTATAGTACACAAGTACTTTCAACTTCCTCTCGCTTTCTGGTAATCTTATAAATGTAGTTGGCAGTATGAGTAGTTAGAGCTGGTTTGTTAAAGACTACAAGGAATATAATATTGTAACTCAATACACAGTCAGACGTTCTTGTTAACTTGATTGATGGAGGAATCGGTTGTGTAACGGTTTCTTTCTTTATACATGCGTGTTAACCTAACATATAGACTAGCACGTTTTCCACAGTGTCACTAAATGTGGGATTGGCACTAGTCGTAGCTTGAATTGCGGAATTGACATATGATTATTTGCATTCCAAGTTACCTGCATAGTACTTAAATGCCCTATACTGTGTATACCTTTACTTGGGAACAGCTGTTCAGGACTTCTATTGAAGGAAGAAATTTGCGCAAAGAATTTCGTCCTGTCTCGTATAATTGTCTATGGCAGTCTAAGACATCGGCTAGGGTTTCGTCTGCGCTATAATTTGCCTCAGTTGATTTTATCACTAAGATTAACATTTCTTATTTCAACAGTTCTTGATCTAAGGGGACTTTCGTTAGAAGACAGTGACGGAAATGTTAGATTCGAAATACTTTGGTCTGATGAGGGCAAATTTGTTCTCGAAGATAACGGACTGTTGAAGGTCTCGGAGATGCTCGATCCAAACAGAGCGTACGGGCTGACCATAGTCTCCATAGATAACAGCACTGAACCGTCTGCCCTCCTGCACATATACAATGTTCTCATTGATGTGAATCATACGGAATGGATCTACGACAAAACCGGATGCCCCCACGTTACATTGGAAACAGAAGTGGAGGAGGAGAAGCCAAATGGGACAACCGTTGCACACTTGGCAACAGAACTCAATGGAGACGAAACCACGCGGTATTTCCTGCGACCCGGTCCCTATAGCGAATTCGTCTATGTTGATGAATTTACGGGAATAGTGTCTACCAGCCAGTCCCTTGACAGAGAAGAAACGCGGTCTTTCTGGTTTGATGCCGTAGTTGTTAACCACACGTCAACAGCCATCGTTACTGTAAACGTAGAAATAACTGACATCAACGATCACCCTCCAATCTTCCAAAACACTCCTGTCTGGGGTATCATCTCTTCAGACGCCCCAGCGCTCACGATCGTGGCAGTTGTCAAGGCAACGGATGAAGATGACGGTACAAACGGCATGGTTGAGTACGAGTTAATGTCTTACAACGATGCTTTTCAAATCACTGCCACTGATGGTATCATCCGTGTGAAGGATACTGAATCTTTGCCCAGTGACCTTCTGGTAGAAATATCTGTACGGGCTAGAGACCTTGGATCGGTCCAAAGGTCGACCGATGCACATAGAGCTGTAGATCTGACTATCGTTTCGTCCAGTCTCATCCAGATTGCAGTGGTTGAAAGTATAGAGGAAAACATACCCGTAGGCACTATCGTGGCTAATTTCTCCGACAAGCTGCAAGAGGAAGACCCCGAAGAATCACCCAGAAACTACAGGTTCATATTACAGGATGATGGATCAGGACAGGCGCAGCAATTTTCTCTTGGCAATACTACGGTAAGATTTACAGTTACTGGATATCAACTTAATTCTATGGGATTTAATTTTGAAACTTTATATCTGAAGGTTCTGGGTTCGAATCCCTGATAGGGCCCAATATTGTGCCCTTGGGAAATGCTCTTTACACGCTCTTTAACATTTCTTCACTCAACTTGGGTTGAAATGATTATACCTAGCTTCGGTTAGAGACGTCCTCTCAATAATAAACAGATAAACAAACAACCAAATCATACACTGAGTTAAGTTTAAATCACACAATATTTTATGTTCATTTTGTTACGTTTACGAAACATGAAGATCTGACGGTTTTTTCTTGCAACAGGGCATCTTGAGGACTGCTGCGGACATCGACAGGGAGTCCAACACTTTCCAGGGAAGGTACACCTTCACGGTGGTGGCCTACGAAGAGGGGTCCTGCGACGGAAGGCTGGTATGTGATAACAGTTCACATTTTTCTTAACTTCAATCACATAACACCTTAAGTTGCATAAGCTTTAAAATTTGAAATTGATTTTTTTTATAAAAGCAAGTTTAAATGGCGATGTTTAAAGTAGTGGCTGTTTTTGAGCGGGCTAATCTTGCAACATTTCCCAGAGTAGGAACGCCGATATGGTAGAATCGGCAATATTATCGATAGAGTCTCTGCCGATAGTGATCCTGATCGGATTCTGTTAATTTGGAGACAGTCAAAATCATCATTTTTCAACTTCGATTCAGTGACTTGACTTGATCTATCTATCTATCTATATAGATGTCTTCCTCGCTTTTCAGTATATGATAAGCAGATGTATCATGCATAGCTACACAGTATACAACTAAGCCCTTGTGGAAAATACGGCCGACGTTGATGGTCTAATTTACCATGAAGTACCAAATGTCATCAATGCAAGCAGATCCACTTCTCAAATAATTGATTCTGCGTTGATATTTTCACTTAATGGATTTTACATTGGATGTGTAATTGTTTCCTTGACTATACAGATCTCTGTTGCCATCAATGTGACTGACATCAACGACAACACGCCTGTATTCAGCTCCCAGACGTACGTGGGACATATTGCCGAAAACGCGGAGGCCGATGCTGCAGTCCTATTCGTAAGTACTGTAGACCACTGTATTACATACATGTACACTGTCTTTTTATTGCCTTATATAGATATATAGATATATCTACCCCATGGTTTCATTTACACACTCATATGCAGATTTCATAAGCCGTGTTTATTCAAAAGCACACAACATTACCAAGCGTTTTCATACAAAAGCACACAAATTTGCAAATTTCACAAGCCGTTTTCATTCCAAAGCACAAAAATATGCAAATTTCACAAAATGCTTTCATTTAAAACCGTACACGTACAAAAATGCAAAATTCACAAAATATTCATTTTTCTCATCATGTCAACAATCTACCCATACAGCCTAACAACCAGGTTCCCCAGGCGACAGATGCGGACTTTGGCATCAATGGCACCGTCACGTACGACATTCAGTCATCTCACAACACCGCCACCGGGATGTTTTCAATAGATCCACAGACAGCAGCGATCTATGTTTCCTTTGATGCTGCCTTTGACAGGGAATCACGAGCGCAGTACAACTTCGTAGTTACCGCAACAGATAGAGGTGGAGGAGCCGGAAGCCGAACTGGAACGGCAACGGTTACCATTAACATTGACGACATAAATGACAACGAGCCAATCCTAGAGTCCACTGTCAATGAGTACAACATATCTGAACATGTAAGCGGAGGGTTTCTTATAACCACATTGTCGGCAACAGATGCCGATCAAGGAACCAACGCGGAAATAGTCTATACATTAGAAGGCGGAGACCGTTTGTTCAATGTCCATCCAACAACAGGTGAACTTGAAGTAACCAGTGGTCACTTGGATGCGGAAACTACGAACAGATTCACACTTAACATATCAGCTCACGATCTCGGAAGCCCGCCTCAAACTGGGACGCAGACAGTGACAATAAACATCTTGGACTTTAACGACAATGCTCCGGTATTCTTACAGAGCGTGTACAAGTTTTCCGTAAGTGAAGACATTGAAGTTGGAGGAACGATCGGAAATTTATCGGCTACTGATGCAGACATAACTGAGCAGAATTCCGACATAAGATATAAAATTCTAAATGGGGTCGGACCCTTTTATGTTGATAGCTTTAACGGCGCAGTAGTTGTCAATGAAACTCTGGATTACGAAGAAGGACAGACATATTTTGAGTTTGAAGTAGAAGCACAAGACACGGGAATCCCCGCATTGACAGGGAAGACGAGTATCCTGCAAATCGACATCACAGACGCAAATGATAACCGGCCAATTATCTCTGATATAAATCATAATTATAGCCTGCTTGCTACAGCACCGGAGGGGTCTATAGTAACAGTAGTACAGGCCTTGGACATCGATAGTGGAAACAACGGGAAAGTAACATTCGCCATAAATTCAACACGCGAAAGTTTCAGCATCGATGAGGACACCGGCATCGTCAAACTGAATCATCAGCTTGAAAACGTCAATGAGGTAACATCTGTAGTCACTGCAACAGATAACGGGGAGAAGAAAATGTCCTCCAACTTCACGTTAGTTGTACAAATAGTCGAGCCAGAAACCGGAGTGACGCTGGACCCGCTAAACTTCAAGAACGACACCTACACTATCGATGTTACCGAGAACATTTCGGGGGATGTCCCAATACTGAACGTCTCCATAGCCGAGGAAGGGCTCACGTACGCCATTCTACCGGAGAGTCCTCTGTTTAAAGTGGATGAACAGGTATGGACATGCTGCTGTTAAAGAAGTTACTGTCGTAGTTGTATATTAGATATATGCCAGATGTATTCTATGCATTTTACATGTTGGTGAAATGTTTCGAATTTATGTTTGTCCTCTGGAATGGCAGACTCAACACCTTTCATTGAAGAGCTTAATGCCTTTGCATTCGAATTAAACTGTCTTTGGTATGGTGTTTTCTAAACAATAAACACACTTTTTCTAAATGATTCCCAAAAACTAACGAAAAGCTCCCGGCAAAACTCCCTCCGCGGCATAACTCGAGCAGCTCCCCGAAAATAATAATGCCGTCGCCGCACAAGTCTGCGAAGAAGGCTATACAAGAAATTCATTGACTATACCAACAGCATTGCATTAGATAGGTGGTTTTTTATCTGCTCTTCTTCTTTTCATAGGGCGTAATTCACACTAGATCATATAGAGGAACTTCGCTGTTAGACAGGGAGACGTCAGAACGGCATGTTCTCGTGATTGTGGCGAAAGACACGTCAGGACGCCAAGCAAGTGCACCGGTAAGGACGTCATTCGACATTTAAGTTAAATTAAGTATACGCCCCTACTTCCTTGATAAAGGCAAGTAATATCATACATGTTCATTCCTTATACATGTAGTAGTGGGAGAGTTCAATTGTTGTGTTAAGCAGCTTGTAAATATAAAAAAAAGATACCCAGTCACGCTTCAGCATTGCTGAGGAAACTGGAGTCGTCAAATTTTTTAATTAAAAGAGGTAAAAAACAACAACAGATGGTCTGCAGCAGTACCAAGGCCAGCCACCAGGAGTCCCAAATTTGGCCTTGATCTATGTCTTTCTAAGTCCTTCTTAAGTTATGCTAACACACACACACACACACACACACACACACACAGAGATAAACGAAAAACAGTAGTTAAATGTAGTTAAAAATCCCAAAAGTAACAATCACCAGTCTAATCTGGTATTTATTGTCATAGCTATAAATCCTATTTTCCATGCACTACAAAGCGTTACAACTAATTTTCTGACTTTTTTCTCTCACTAGGTTGTAGTAAACGTGTTGGATGTGAATGATGAGCCTCCAGTGTTCTCGGAGGGAGGAGTGATTTTCGAGGTGGCAGAGGGAGACGACAGTGTCGGTAGCACGGTGGGAACTGTGTCTGCTGCGGACAGAGACGCCGGGTTGAATGGCACTGTGGAATATCACATCATCGATGGCAATGCTGGTACGTATATGTGTACTATTGCTGTAACGTTTTAGGCAGTGTGTTACAATAATAAAAGACACTCGACAGATGAAAGGTAATTCACTGATCATGAGATTTAATCCTGGGAAAGAAAACCAGAAAACTACATCGTTTAGCAGGTATGTAAGCGTGCTGAGTGACACGCTATAACGTGGCTTTGACGTGCACAGGGAACACACCATGACGGCAGTCATAGGGTGCTATATGGGGCACCAAGAACGGCTGTCTTTACTGTATCTATATCAACAAATTATGTGGACAGGTAGTAATAGCCCACTCAAAAAATAGTTCAAGAATCATATTTTGTAGTGGTTGAGTTTTTATGACTGGCTGAGTTTACGAAAACATCGAATCATCGGCAAGTTCGTGCATCGCCCGTCGCTGACCGGCCGATCGCGGGATCGTTTAGACTTAAACTACTGAATATTGCTCATCCAATATTGGCAAAAACGAGACTGACATATTGAATATCACCTGTAAACTGCTTGTCATAGTCAGATACCTGTCAAAACCCGACAACACAAAACAAGATAAACTTAACTTATTTTCATTTTGAATTTTAAGAAAAGTAATCGAGGTTGGTACATGGTAGTTCTAGGTTAAGCCATTCAGAAATTATGGCATGAAATTTGGCGCGGGTCCTAAAACGAAAACCTCTTGTTTCCTTACATAAGTGAAATCTTTCTATACTATATTTTCTTCCAGATAACTCATTTGGTATAAACATCACCTCCGGCTCTGTCCATGTGAAGAAACCGCTTGACAGAGAGAGCTTAAACAACGACGAGATCATCCTTACAATTCAGGTCAGATATATAGCTTGTAGCAGATTCTTTCAACGCCTGGTATGTAATACATAATGTCTTTTAAAGTAAGCTTTTCGATGTAAATTTATGAATGCATCTATATATAGCATATGCTTCTATCTGTAATGCTTCTAACATTATGAGATAAATAACAAGTTTAGAACGTTATGAATGATTGTTTTGGTAACTATAGGCGTGCTAAGTAAAATATAAAATTCAAAGTACCAAAATGATTGTTTCCATCTCTATTATTGTAGTGCAGGCAATAAGTGACGATGTCTGAGCTTTCCTAAGCTATTTTCCCATTATTTCAGGCCACGGACAAAGGAATCCCATCTCTAAGTTCAACCAAAAATGTGACAATTAAAGTTACCGACATAAATGATGAGCCACCTGTGTTCTTGGAAAACACATACGTCGGCTACATAGATGAAGAGCAAGAGGGTGGCATTATGGTGAGTGGCCTAGCTGTACTTATGTATAAGATTTAGCTGCAAATCTAATGCTGGATATAATAGGCGTTAGTGAGCTACTTGCTTAAGGCTTTGGACATTCCTTCTAATTGGTTCCTACCAATGTCTTGCGACTAGAAATTTGACATCTATGGAGTCCCTTTTCATTGAATGTTAGCCTATAAACCGGGACATTGATTTTCCAAACGAGGAATAGGAACTTTGCATCTTTTTCATCTATAGATATTGGCTCATTTAGAGCTCATGATTCAGTGTCCCCATTGACACCATTTATTACACTCTAAACATCATGGAACTAACAGTTCCAATTCTGATATGGTTCATTATTACTCATACAACAGAGTAAGAATGTCTTTAATTCTGCTGACGTTGCAGAGTTGGTGATCAAGCTTCTCGGAGCCTGACTTGTAGGAAAGCTACGATAAGCATGATTTAGCTGCTTAATTACACCCCTTAATTCTGACCCCTAATGCTTGTTCCTAATACTTCTTTTTCGCAGGTACTTCAAGTTTCTGCCGAAGATAGAGATCTTGGGTCAAATGCAGACGTAGAGTATCGTATCATCAGTGAAAGAAGCTTTCATGTCGGAGGTAAATATGACCCTGCACTTTTTACTTGTGTTTGTTGTATGATTGGTTTCTCTTATTTATCATTTGTAGGTGTAATAAATGTTGCTTTTGTATATACATATGAAGTCAAATATCAAATGACAAGCTTCAGTTTCTTCATGTCATTCCTTTCTATCCAGCTGGAGGTAGTATCTTTACTTCTAGAAAGCTGGACAGGGAGACGAAAGACGTCTACTCATTCTTGGTTGAAGCGTACAATCCTGACGCTCCTCATCTGAGCAACATCGCAACGGTCAACATTACCGTCAACGACGTCAACGACAACCCGCCTCACTTTACAACCCTTCAACATGAGACTGTAACAATTCCGGAAGATACTAAGACGGGGACCAGCGTGTTTCAGGTGTCTGCTGAGGACAGGGACGGCAATGATGTTTCCTACAGATTGACAGGTAACAGGGCGTTCAACTTTGTCGTACGACCATAAACTACCGGTCATTCCTGAATCAGTCATGCATGTGCCGTTCAAAATCTAGTTGATATTCTTTCCAAAAGCATGCCTTAGATACTTGTGGTTATTTGTGTCAAAGTTTTCCGACAAAAATATTGGACGACGGTCATATTGCCGTATATTGTAATGTCGTCGCACGAGTCTATTAAATGCCGTAGAGTTTTCAAGCAGGCTACAATGGAACCAATTGCCTGCAAAGACATGTCGACATAGCTTTTATTTTGATACTGCTGGCTGAAATCATCCCAGAAATTCACTCAATTTAGACCGTACGGAGAACTAACTACACATTTTCCTTTTTACTCTATATTTCTTCTAGTTGTATTCAGGACAACGAAAAATATATATCAACCAATTGTCTAAAAAGGAGAAAATAAACGAAACTTTGAATTTGTCACTTTTACAGGAGGTAGCTGTCGTGAGCTTTTCTCTATCGACGGAACAAGTGGTGAAATCAGCGTGAACCAAAGACTGGACTCTATTGACCGGCGTGAAGAAGTTTACTCCTGCAGTATCGAGGTTACTGCTGACGATGATGGAGTTCCTTCACTAAATACAACAATAAAGGTCAATAGTGAATTAGTGAATTGTTTGTTGCAAACTTTAAAAGTCGCTAAGACTGGCAAATAAATACCCCTGGCCTTTTTATCATATATTTTCTATAGGCTTTTAAAATAATCACATTAAGTTTTTTTTTTTATTTCAAAACCATATATTGTTGGATTTGGAGGCATCTACACACCAAAATGTGTATTCATAGCCCCTGTGTGTGTTATGATCCGAAATGTGGTATGGGATGCCTATGGCATATGCGCTTAGGACTGGTAAATACTGCATTTCAATTTCAATTTCAGTCAATGCGTTTCAAAGTCTTATCAAGAAAAGAAGTAACTTTACTGATTAAATATTTGTCGTATTTTTTTCAGATCGCCATCAACATAACAGCAGTGAACTACTTCTGGCCTGAATTTGAAACCACTTTCTTCAATGTGACTGTGAGAGAACGTTTAGAATGGGGTGAAGACGTTGAAGGGGTTCTGCTCAATGCAACAGACTCGGACGAGGGACGAAATGGTGTGGTCAAACTGGAAATCACTGATACATCACACGAAGGTATCATCCATTTCTATTCAGTATTTTTTTTAGTATTGCTACTTTAATGGGAGGGATACTACTCTGAAAGTTGATTTCACCTTTTCCATTTAGAATGGAGCCTCACTCACTCACTCACTCACTCACTCACTCACTCACTCACTCACTTACTCACTCAGTCCCATAGCTTTAAACTAAAATATAAAATCTATATCGTTGGAAGCATGAAAAATATTGACAGAAGAATAGATTATTGTACTGTTCCGAGTAAATTGTGTTAAACTGTTGTACCTTTCAAGTTGTTTTGTGTATTCACTATCAGGTTTATTCAACGTGACATCAGAAGGACAACTTATCGTGAACGTTCCCGAACTGGACAGAGAGCCGGACAACGACCATGTCTATGTTATCGTGAGTGCCTACGACATGGGAACTCCGCGAAAATATGCCAACGTTTCTGCAACAGTTAACATTACCATTCTGGACATCAATGACAACGTACCCGTGCCAGATTCTGACGACATTGAGCTATCCATACCTCAGGTTAGTGTGCACTGATATATCGATTCATTGTATACTTACTTTACGTTGGTCGACCTCCCGCTCGAACCTAACTTGAAAGCACTGTCTTCCACTCTATCAGAGACTAGATTTCCTTCACTTCTATTTGGCTGGTGTCTGATATGATTTAAGGTTCTCCATGAATTTAATCGTAGGTCTTACTCGACTTCTTTGACCGTTTGGGGTTAGGACAAGGATGGATGCTATAATCATGTCAGAATACCTGACGCAGTGTGCAGCCAGTTTCAATCTGAGCGTTTTTATTTTCTCTGTGTCATTAGCATATATTATGTAATTTCTTGCTGTTTCCTATACAGAACGATTTGATCATTGGATATCACACAAGTACGTGTGACAACGCAAGCTCAATCTAGCTAAAAGTGACATTCCTTGCTGTATTTTTATTAAAGGACACGCCACTCGGAACCATCGTAAAGAATGTTACTGCATCGGATCGGGACATCGGTGAGAACGCCATCTTGCGATTTCGCCTAGATGAGCAGAATGGAATTCTAGCAGCAATAGGTCAGGATTGGAAGAGCGTTATTGGGCTGTTTCTTGTACATCCAGCAAGTGGAGCCATAACCCTCAACGGAGCACTGGATGTAACAAGTTATGTAAGTCATATCTTGATGTTCATTAGACATTAAAGGTTCTTAATTGTTGGGTACCACTGTTCATGATTAAGAACAAACACACACACGTACAGCTCTACATGATTATGTATGTGCGTAGAAATTTAATCATATGACCAAGACGCTAATACGAATATCTACGCACTATTAATTCTGGCTTTTGTTTCCTTTCCGTAAGCTATTTTACGTCTTTGTGGAGAACTCAGTGGACTTCGAAGGCGACGTCAACGAGTTGGAAATACACAAAATCAAAGTTAAAGTTAATGTAATGTCAACGAACCGGCACGCACCTACATTCACTAAAGGTTTGTGTCCCTTTGATAATTCGCTTTGTATTGTTAACCTTTGTTAAGTTTACATTACCGGACTTGACTTTTATACACTACCACTAAAATATGTAACCATTTATAAACTAAACATTACCTGAATTGACTGCAATTTTCTGCCATCGGTAATCCAACTGAAAATGAACTGAAAATTCATGCGGACAAGTTTTATTTTACTCCACTCAGATCATTACGAGCTCCATGTTAATGACAGCCTGCTTCCAAGAGGACACATTTTTGAAAACGTGTCGGTCAAAGCAACAGATGATGACTCTGGTTCCGATGGGGAGATCGTGTATTCCTTTGAAGACCGGACATGCCAAGCATTCTGGGTAAGTTTGGTGAAGAACCTCAATATCTAATGATTCAACTTCTGTATGATTATAGTTAATACTTCAAACTTCTGTTTTAAAGTTAACACAAAGTTCTCACTTAGAACGTATCAGACGCTCTCGTCTTCCTCATTAAAAGGATATGCACCAAGTACAATTGGTCACGTCAACACTGGGACAAAGGTATCTGGTACAGTAATCCCAGAGTTGACGTCACACTTCAGAAAAGCCACGTGACAAGCCTCACTGGGTCAGTGTACTGAGGTAGACCAGAGTGACTGGTCAAAAGCTCTAACTGAGAACATTTCTATTTTGGGTTAGAACAACAGTTTTAACTTCTAAACATCTAATGATATCTAATAATAACTCTATTAATGTCTTAATACAAAATCTCTGCGCATCATGATTCAGATGAAAATTCCAACACCTATTGAAGCTTAAGTAAATGTGTCGTGTAGGGTCATTTCAAGATCACGCTGATTGCAGCATACGCGCTGCAATGTTTCCATTGGAATAGAGACAGCATTCGCTTTTACAATATGTCAATGTTTATAATTGTTGCCATATACATGATACGTAATGATTTATGTTTAAGTCAACAACATCTACACTATAGTGTTTATTTTTCTCAGTACGTGCTGACCATCGACCCGTGGAACGGTACTATCTTAATAGATAATACACTGGGAGAAGAAGAATCCAACAGGTATTGTACCATCTATGCAGTGGACCGAGGCAATCCACAAAAACGGAGGTAAACATTCAATCATTCATTCACTGACATAATCAAGTACCTTGTGGCTAATTATAGACATTGTCTTGTAGGTTAAAGTTCAAACTTACCAGCGTCATTACTAATCAGAATTTCTGCAACTATTTGGCTTACATTTAAAAACCGAAACCTTTTGTGTGAGATTATTGAAGCTTCATAGCAACCGACTCAATAAAATCTTGAAATAGTATACAATTTGAGATGGTTGATTGCGATTCTAAGAATGTTGCTTGTCCAACGTTCAATTAAGTTTCATCTCTTGTTACAGAGGCAACTTACAGTGTACGTGTCGTTGTAACTGAATCAACCATGAATTAAAACGCGATTAGATTGAGTATAATGATGACATTTAATCAATGTCTTCGCATTGGCAACGTTTAATGATCGTGTGACATTAGCCATGGTTCAAATGTTTCAAAAAGCGTATTACCCGGCTTTTGGATTTTGAAATCTTGAATAAAATTTTTATTCGTCTTTTCCATTTGACTGAAATTTGTTGTACATTGAACATCGACAGCGATATTCACGTACTGCTAATTATGTCTATTCCCAGCAACGCGTCTTTGATCATAAAGGAACCAGACGAGCTGTCGACTACACCAATGCCGGGTGAGATATCTTATTACTTCTGGGTACGGAAGTATAATTTTGGGTAGCTGAGCTGTGAGTCTGTGCATCCGTTCCGGACATAGTGGTAGTAGTAAGTTGACATCACGTAAATGGGGAAAGATTGGCAGGAGATTTAAGTAGTACTGCTCTGTTTTTTTGGTCATGTTAAATCTTGCTTATTAATTAGATGTCATTGTGCATCTGAATTCAGAAGTGAACACAAAAAGAAACTGGACTTCAGAAAGTGATTTTCCCAATGTGGAACTCTAATTCTTGTATAATTCCCGTCAGATACCGAGACCTTAACACACTATTTACTACAATGAGTTATCTGTTACTATGTCGACAGAATGCCCAGTCGCGCCGCCTGATAAGGGAACGGTGATCCTAGCCCTGCAGATCGTCACTGGTATTCTCACATGTTTGGTCGTCTTGTTGACCACTCTTCTCTTGAGGTAAGCATTCAGTGGGCCATCCATTGCCAAATTTTCCACGGTCTCCATGCTGGTGACCTTTATTATACAGTTGTTACTCATATAACTCATTCAAAGTATGATACGGTGAGCAAAAGGGCAATTAAGACTTTACCGTTTCTTACTTTATTTGCCATTTTCAAGAGTCAAAACGTGGGCAGATTGGATCGCCTTTTGTCTACCTGTTTCTGACGCTTTCATGAAATGACTCATAAAATTTATTGATGAGCCCGCTTCTTACCAGCCTACATGGCTAATTAATCAGTGAACGTTATCTATTTTGACAGGTAATGTCTAGCTTTTACCAATTTTCGTGCTTGTTGTAAAATGCCGTTTGTTTTCTCCGCAAAGGAACCGTGTAAACTGCCTGAAGACCATACGTGCTGAGGTGAGAGACCAACATTTTATACATTTTGGGCTGAAAAGTCGATAATGCGCAGTATCTGTAGTTGACTTTTAACGACATGTCAATGAATTTATAGAAAAAGATATGTATTTCTAGGCAATACAAAATGCAGTGACATAGTAATATTGTCTCATTTTACCTTTTAGAGGGCCAAGTCAACCGCCAGTATCCGCCCGGAGATTCTTGCAGACCCCAAAAAGAACAAAGGGTGAGTCGTGAATCATTATCGTATCAAAGTGTCAGAGAAGAATGTATTTTCCTTTTGGATAGATATACCTGCTTTACAATGTCGCTTACCAAATTTTGAAACACCCAGGGAACAGAACGGAGGTGTGTTGATACCGACACAGCTTCCTGCACGTCTGCACCAGGTATGTGCTATTTTAGTACATATCTATACCTACCTACCTACCTACCTACCTACCTACCTACCTAACTACCTATCTACCTACCTACCTACCTACCTAACTACCTACCTACCTACCTACCCACCTACCTAACTACCTACCTACCTACCTACCTACCTACCTACCTACCTACCTACCTACCTACCTTTCTCTATATATATACATGTGTATATTCTACAAAGATTATTTATAATTCTTTCATGCTTTACATGTATGACATCCGTGTGTCTTCATCTATATTGATTGGGATTATACAGCAGATGTAATCAAACTGCAGAGTTAAACCATGGTTGCCTACATACTTTAGAGAATGCAAATATCGTTTTCAATTAGGTTTTGGACAGAAATGCAGCAGCAACGCCAGTGAACGACACGGAACCGGTGTACCATGAAATCAACGAACGAACAACGTCGCCTCCCTCTAATAGACGTGCACGGCAACCCTTACCAGTGGCTGGCGCTAAAATAAACAGGTATTTTGACTAGTACTTCAAACAAAACATTTTATCTTGATCATTTCACGTACAGGGCTTACGTAGTTTTACTGACCGTTTGGTGAAAGAGTTTTGCAGCATAACAAATAGTTCTTGATTTTAGAATTGGATTAAAAACATCACAAAAGTAAAGATATCATAAGTGAAGCTAACCATAGTGATAACAATCTGAGATTATACCAATCAACTCGTGCGACAGTTGGTAAGAGTTAAGATCATTTAACATGTCACTTGTATTTGAGTCCGAGTACCGTACTTCAGGACTTCATCGGCCATCTCCACTTTGCGGTCTGCATGGCCAGCAAGAGCCAGTCTTTGGTTCTGAATGGTCTTTTAGTGATCGGGGGTAGACCATTTTAGAGTTTTTTTTTAAATAAAGCGGCTCTGCCAGAGAAAGTTAAGAGCGACCCGGAACAGCGCGTGGAGTTACCATCCAGTTTCTTGGACAGGGCTTTGGTTAGAGTCCATGAATCAGAGCCATATAACAGAATTGGCTCTACACATGATTTGAATAGCTTTAGTTTGTGGTGTACTGGAGAACACTTTAACTTTTCTACATACTACATGTCACTTCAGGCACCTGCAGCATCCAGTAGACGGGCTAACTCCTGCACGACCGGGACAGGAGGAGACGACACCGTCGGTTCCTCGCGGAGGAACACTCCCGCCGCTACAGCGAGACATGAACGCTCCTCAACGTACTCTCGGGCCCGAAAAAGAGAAGAGACGGAAGAAGAAAAGGAGGAGCAAGATCCATCCGGAATGCAGGAGTGATCGTGACAGCGGAATCAGTGGGTCACAAGACGATGGACAGAGCTCCTTCAAATCTTGGCCTGACTCTCCCAAAGCTTGGACTGACTCCTCCAAAACTTGTACTGAATCTTCCAAAGGTTTGACTGGCTCCCCTAAAACTTGGACTGACTCCCCCAAACCCTGGACTGACTCCCCCAAAGCTTGGGCAGAGTCCCTCAAAGTCCACCCTAATGACGTACAGTCTAGGCCGGGTTTTGACTATGAGTCACGAGGAGATAGTGAGGAGGAGATAGATTCAGACGTCAGGCCTGTGTACGAATACGACACGGAGGCGACCACTGACGGTGGCTCGATGTTGAGCCTGTAGATGTATGTGCTAAATCGACCAACATGTCAGACATTATTGTTATGATCAATTGCTACTGCACTGGTCTGTTTTCTTGCCTACAAAACGCATAGGTTGAGAAAACATGTTTAGTCCGATGAATAGATTGGAAGATTGGATCATGCGAGCAAAGAAAATATGTATATGAACATGTAAAAGAAATATGAATAAGCAAAATACGCATTTGAATATGCGAAATGTATATGCGGTTTTGTAACGTGCACATATTTTTAATGTCAGATGCAGTTCAACTGCCGCAATTCCATTTTAAGACTGTAGCCGTGAACGTTTTTAACGATGTACATCTTTGAACGCAATTCAGCTTTCAGCTGCAATGTTAATGATTAATCAATAAGCCATTGTTGATTGATTGATTGATTGATTGGTTGATTGATTGATTGATTGATTGATTGATTGATTGATTGATTGATTGATTGATTGATTGATTGATTGAGAGTTCAAGTTTGAGTTCATGCTTCTTATAACCTACTCCGGAATCACATTAGATACTAGAATGTCTTTAAAGTGTAGGAAGCGATGTATGTGTTGTTGGTAAAAATTGCTTTTGGGTTTTATTACTTTCTGTTATATTCCTACGCTTAGAATGTGACGCGCCTCTTGGCTTAGTGCCTTCTGTGGTCGGTCTGTATCTGTATCTGTATAGCCGGTATAACCGCCTTTCGGCGTAACACACCAGCTCACGGTCACGGGTTGTAATGTCACGTGGTGGGTTATTGTAAAAAGTAGAGTGTTATTCATAATTCGACATATTGTAAATAAAACTTTCTCTATCCTACAACATGAGTCAATTTTTTTCTGAACCATAGTTAATGGGTTTAATTCCACTTAGATGTGTCAAATGTTGTATTGATAATACGCTTATCCCCTTAAATTCATGCCATGTAAAACGAATGGTTGTGAATGAAAGAATTTTAATTAATTAATTAACCCTTGTCCTGCGGGGCCCATATATATATGGGTTGTACATACAGTACCATCTGTATAGTGCCCTGTATATGTGCGATTTGGGGGTGTTTCTCGTGCAACGCATCACACCGCAGCGAAACGCAACGAATCCGGAAGTAACTACACCACCGTCGCAAGGCAAAAAAAGTCAAGGGTCTGTAACCTGATTAAGACATGAAATTATTTGAAAATATTGTGTAAAAATTGCCAGCAGGACAAGGATTCAATAATTTACCGACCTGATGAAATTATTTACGAGTATTGAGGATGATCTATTGTTAAGATTTATCCACACGGGTTCATTGTCCCCCGGCCTGCTGTCTGGTGTAGTGATGACAACTTGCCCAATACCGGAACAAAATTGATGTGTTTTTCCCCTCAAGTTCACGTCCATCTGGTTGCAATCTTGAAACCAAAGACAGTTTTTATGGCCTCGGCTCTCCACAGAAGGAGTCCCTTCTGATACAAACGAATGCGTGCCAGACAGAGCGCTCGCCGCTGGGAAAAGTTTAATGTGGTCGGGGCAAAATGTTTTTCTTCCCAAGGAGGTCTTGAGCGTCTAACGCACCCCGCTCTGCTCGTCAAAATGGCCAGGCGAGCTGGGCTAATAACGATACAACTCGTTACCATACTTTATCTTCTCGTAAACGGCTGCGTTATTCTGGCATTGCCCAATGCAACAGAGGAGGAGGAGGCTTGTTCGAAACCCTGTATCAACATCACTGTGGTGGCCTCACCAGGTCAGAAGGGAGATATGGGACTAAGAGGTAAGGAACAGCCATTTTCTCATCCAAATGTCTTAGTTTCTTTATTTAGGCCATGTTGAATTTGTAAGGATGACACACTTGGGGAACAGCAAAACTGATGCGAGTGTGCGAATAAAAAAAAAAGTTTGGCAAAAAAGGGCTGCCTTCGGTATGAAATCTACGTTGTCATGGAGGTTGAAGAAATGAGTATGGTATGGCCAATAATGGACTCTTCACTTTCATTTCTTTAAATTTTCGTCTTTGGGATTGATTAAATTGGCATTCCACGACTTTAGTATCATTTTCCAATATTCTTTTATTTAGAGGCCTATACCTGCTCCTTTTACAGCTGGTTTGTACGATTTACAGTATGGTTAAAACTTTTCTTGGGAAACGGAAGAAAATTCATGCGTACGCAGATGTCATCCATATAATCAAATCAGCATGGTGTTGTGGTCTTTCTTAGAATTTGTAAGCAGATCCGACTCCGTCTGACTGTCTTCCGCCTGTTTTTGCCACAGTTGGTATGTCTGTTCAGAAATATTTAGAAGACCATTCATTGTACATTTATAACTTGACAAGTTAGATACAGGTCATGGTGATAACAAAAACCGATACAAGTCTGGTATGCTTTATAGTATACTTTGTCTGTCGGATAATATAGCGTACTAATATGTACAGCTTCAGCTTCTGAAGACATTCAGTGTAGGCGCAAGAGCATACGGATTTTATAATACATAGTTTGTCGAGTTTTCTTTGCTATCTAATAAATATCTAAAACTATGGTACTTATCTTGCATACGATCGAAGAGATATTTCGCTATATGTTATATGAAGTGCATTTCACACGAAAAAAAATCGATGCGAACTAAAATGTGTAAAAAATACGCATAAGACTCTGAGACTGCAGTGGATACTTACATCTGCTTGGAGTTATATCTACTGACACACATGAGTCCGCTTCTGCTTTTCCGCTTAGTTTGATTACAAGTGATTTACTATCAGAAACTGGAGACCGTGGTTCCTAGGCCCGTGCGGAGTACATATCTGTGCCGCGGTGTCAAAACAGTCGGGACACAAATGTCCCAGGATATAAGACCATGTTGATTTGATTATTTGGATGACATTTACACGTGCATAAATTTTCATCCGCTTCCAAAAAAATAATGCGAATCGTACAAATCTGCTGCAACTGAGCAAATATATGCCCTAATTTGCGAAAATATTGGAAAACGATAATAATGTCGTAGAATGCTAAAATCAATTCCAAAGGAAAAGGTGAAAATGTAAAGAAATAAACATTATGAGTCTATTATAAAATATCATACCATACTCTGTGCGTTTATTCATTTGTTCAACCTTCATGATCACGTAGATTTTATAATGAATGTACCTTTTTGGCCAAACTTTTTTATTCGCACGCTCGCATTAGTTTTGGGGTTCCCAGAGGATGTCATCCATATAATCAAATCAACATGGTCTTATCTTAAAGACTACATTGTAAAGCGGGATTTAGGGATTAAGGTTATTGGGTGACCTGAATCGTGTGCGATAAGAATGTTAAGATACATGTATATGAGCTCTGCAATGTATACGTATAGGGTTGATGTTTCGGGGTTACTGTCACTTTAAAAGTCTGAATTACGTACTCCAGACTACAAGTGAGAGCAGTGGTCGCGACTTGTGACACCATAAAGAGATGTATATTTATTCAGCAGGTTAACAGTTGTTTGATAGAGGTTCACGGGGGCAGACAGGCACTGGCGCAGTCGTGGTGCGCAGGGGGCATCTGAGGACACTGCCTTGGTATTGAAATGCTACTCTCCAAGCAGAGGTTTGCAGAGGTTTTAGGCTTTTTAAATTTATCGGGTTTTTTTTTTTTGCACTTGAATTTTTTCTCACTGGGTTGGGTGAGAAAAAAACTCTGCTTGGAGAGTACTGAAATACCCGTGCACAAAGCTATACACTCAGGGGCACCTCAAAGGGACCGAAACAAGGCGGTGTGCCATAGCCGACTGTAAGGTGGCTTTCGTGTAATAATGTTATTAGTTGCTTGTTTCGAATCGTATGCTGGTTCTAGAAATTATGGGTGGTTCCAAAAAAAAAGAAAGGCACGCCTCACATAGCTTGTTTCAAGTGTGAAACAATATGGCGAAAAGAAATTTCAGCAAATGTCAATATCAGACAGATTTCCTCATCCTGTTTGTATGTTTGTTTTAGGGGAGCCCGGACCTATAGGGCATATTGGCTTGAAGGGAGAGAAGGGCGACCGCGGCATCACGGGACTGGTGGGTCCTACCGGCATCCCAGGTGATGAAGGGAAGCCAGGTGTAGTCGGCCCTCCAGGTGAGAGGGGACAGCAAGGAGCGAAAGGTGTACATGGACCACCTGGTCGAAAAGGTGCTCCAGGTGTTCCAGGTGAGCCAGGTGTGAGGGGGTTTCCCGGAGCAAAGGGCCCGCCAGGTGAGAAAGGGGCTCCGGGATGGATGGGACTTCCGGGTAGACCTGGCGTGAATGGAAGCAAAGGTGACCCTGGACAGACAGGTGCGCAGGGAGAGGCAGGTGTGCAGGGCCCGCCAGGTGTGGGCTCACCTGGAGTGAAGGGAGAGAAGGGAGAACCCGGGGAAACAGTAGACGGCAACGGAACGTCATCTCTTCGTACACCTGGGCCACCTGGCTCGAGAGGACCACCTGGAGAAAAGGGAGAAGAAGGCACACCTGGAGCAAACGGCACGCGTGGGCCACCTGGCATCCCGGGCCCACCAGGGGCGGGCGTGCCTGGGCAGAAGGGCGAAAAGGGCGACGAGGGGAAGAACGGCTCCACAGGGGTACCCGGAGAAAAGGGCGAGAAAGGAGGGCAAGGCGAGACCGGTCTTCCCGGGTTACCCGGCCAGACGGGTGCGGCAGGGGAGAAGGGGGAGAAAGGTGAGCCTGCCAGGGCTCCAGCAGCTATGATGCGCGGTCTGCCGGGCGAGAGCGGCTTACTTGGAGAGAAAGGACAGAAGGGCGATCCCGGCACACCGGGCCCGCCTGGTGAAGCAGCTTACACAACAGTGAGTGGAACGTCGTACCTTCTGCGGGGCCCACCCGGGTCTAGGGGGGCGCTAGGAGACAAGGGGGAGAAGGGCGACAGGGGGGTGTCTGGTGAAAGGGGATTCGAGGGCGGACAGGGAACACCTGGTTATCCGGGCCCACCTGGTCCTGAAGGTATGCCAGGTATGAAGGGAATGAAAGGTGACCCGGGAAAACCAGGTAAAACAGGTGCACCAGGTGGATATGGCCAACCGGGTGGTCCAGGAAAAACGGGTTTCAAAGGTGACAAGGGTGAACCTGGGACGCCGGGAGAGCCTTGCAGCTGTGGCGGCGTGTTGAGCCTGCAGAACCGGCTGGCGGATCTGCCGTTCGTGGCGTTCTCCGCCGCCCTGTCCAGCCGGATCCTCAACGTCCTGGAGCACACGGTCGTGAAGTTCAACATCGTCCACACCAACGTGGGGAGGGCGTACGACATGGTGACGGGGAAGTTCGCGCCCGCCGTCGCGGGGTACTACATGTTCACGTACACCGGCATGACCACCAGCGTGAAGGGGTCCGCCTACTGGAGCCGGCTGATGCTGAACGGGGAACCCGTCATCAGCCTGTACGACAAGTCGCTGGGGGAACACCTCTCCAGCAGTAACAGCGCCATCCTGCTGCTGAAGCCTGGGGACGAGGTTTGGGTGGAGCTGGACGCGCGGTCCTCCATGTGGGGAGACTACACGGGTTACGTCACGTTCTCAGGGTACCTCATACACCATGCGTAAAAGCGTGGAACCGTCAATGCCCATGTCACACACGTAGCCGAATACGGCCTCCCGAAAACTGACCGAACTAAACCCAACTATGGTTAGGAGTAGGTCGATCGGGAGCACGTCGGCTGGTGCTCGTCAGGTTGGCTCAGCACGTCGGCAGAACGTACTGCATCTGCGCGTAATCCGTAATGTATTGTACATAGCACTTCGGTAGAACGTCTCATATAAGGTCGTATTCGCGCATATAAGGTTAACATCTCATCTGTAGGTGCCAAATGTTATGTCGGAAAAGATATCCTCTGCAACAGGGAAAAAGTCCAATGCAACGTTGACCAAAAATCCACCGAAAAGCGTAAAATACAGGGTTCTGCGCAGGCGCAGTACGTTCTGCCGACGTGCTGGTTGGCTACTGTTCGGCTGCGCCAGCCAAATGTTAAAAAAAAACATTCGTGTGTAGACGGGAGGTTCAGCCATGCTAAGTATGACAAGCAACAAGATTTGTACCTGACTACGATTAAGTACTTATCTGTGTAATCATTATCCGTGTAATCATTATCATTAAGCACTTATTTCTGTAATCATTATTTGTGAATTCATTATCCTTGCAATCATTTAGTGTAACATGCCCGTAGCCGGGGGGGGGGCCCAACAAGGCTCAAAGGTCCACTTTTTGGTCCACTTTTTATGTAAAGGTCCAAGATTTTTCCTGAAAAGATGGACTGGAATCGTAGAAAAACTGCTCCCTTTGCCATTGAATAAAAAGTTATCTCTGATTTTTTCTTGGAAATCCTCGCAAAAATACACGAAATGCCACTTTAGAAGGTTTATTTTTCAAAATTTCCCGGGGGAGGATGCCCCCGGACCCCCCTAAGAACCTCGCGCCTACGGCGCTCGAGGTCAACTCAAGCAGTGGGAAGAACCCCCCCATTCAAAATCCTGGCTACAGGCATGTGTAATTATCATTATATGTGTAAACCTTAACGTGTAATCCTTATCCATGTAGTCATTATCTGTGTAATCATTATCATTAAGAACTTATCTGTCACGGCTGTGTAATCATTATTCGTGTAATCGCTATCCCTGTTCTCATTATCATTAAACACTTATCTGTGTATTAGTGTGTAATCATTATCCTTGTAAACATCTGAGAGATAATGTTTACAAGGATAAGAGTCTGTAATCATTATCATTAAGAACTTATCTGTGTAAAGTGTAATCATTGTTCGTGTAATCATTATCATTTATCCGTCAAAGAGAAAGGGTCGGGATCCAATGTTCAGACATCGCGGCAAGGGAGGTGTAATGATTTCCAGTCTAGCAAGACGAGATTTTGCAAGAGATTTTGACGAACGGTTTCGACTAACGGACGGGAAGGGTGGTTTATCTTATTATATAAACTCCCTGTCACACATAGCCGAATACACGGCCTCAGGAACACTAGCCGAACTCTCCCCAACCATGGTTAGGAGTAGGTCGGGAGCAAGGTCGGCTGGTGTTCGGCCAGGTCGACTTACTGGTTCGGCTGCGTCAGCCGAATGTTTCAAAATGTTTACAACATTCGGGTGTGGATGGGAGGTTCGGCAATTATTGGCTGGTGGTCGGTTGGTGTTCGGGACTAGGTGGAGGCGTGGTTGGCAGTCAAATTTGACATAAATTCGATTCGCATCCGTATAGAAAGGTAGGCGTGGCCTAAATCTGGTCAGACTGCTCCCAAACTTAAGCCTAACCTTGGCCTTCTGGTGTTCGGGAGTATGGTGGTACAATGGTGCCTTTCCCAAGGGTATAAGATTAGTTGTTCATGGCAGGATTCCAACCCAGGAGGCCCTCTTGTCTGAGCCAGACAATTTATGACTCACTGGAGTCGTGCGCCAGAGTGTTCGGGTCAGAACCAAGAGGTCCCGGGTTCGAATCCTACAGGAAACGGGTGCATGTTAATATTTCCGGTAGGGTTTGGCAGTGCGAGCACCTGTGCAAACCATTAAAGTTAACCATGAGAGCCATTTCTGACCGTTTCACCGTCAAAAATTTTCTCAGGCTCCATGACAGAAGAATAAGAACACCATACATCATATATACAGTCCATTCCCCTATAACCTCCTAGGTGTGATCATACCACATTCTTACAAGAAACACAAACCCAACCAGAGGGCACCAGCTACGTTTCAACACACTACACTGTAGAACAGAGACCTTTAGAGGTAGCTTTTTCCCACGAACAGTGATCGAATGGAACGCCTTACCTGACCATCTGGTAATGGCTAAGTCAATTGAACACTTCAAAGCTGGGGTAGCCAGTCATTATGGCTTCCCTAGCTGTACCCAGCTGTAGGAATGTGGCCAATCCCCAGCCATGACTTCTGTACATAGTTATTGCACTTGTCTTTGTTATTATTTGTTTGTTGTTATTTTTTTTCCTCACCACCACCACCGGTCACGCTGGGGAACGACCACTTCCCTAAGCACTAGACCCCGCGAGGGGTATTGCTTAGTATTGTATAGAACTAGAATACCAGCTAGTCGTTGGACGACCTCGTCGCGCCATATCTGCATGCAAAATGCACTGCGCTGCGAGTACTCAGTAAAGTATTGCACACGCATGAGCGACTATGTCAATCATACGCATGTATTTTTCTGTTCCGTCAACATTATAGGGGGCCTAATTTCCAAGTCCATTCATCAGAACTTGTGATATATGAATTGAGAACGAGAAGATATTAGATATACCTATAGATGATCTGCAGAGATAGATAGATGATGTTAATGCATAAGCCTGTGGCTGTTGACAGGACGGTCCTGTCAATAACAGAAAGTATTGCACTGCGTGCTGAAAGAATCGCAAAAATTGGCCGAATAGCAACTTAAAGCACCTGGGCACTAACCAACAACTTGACCAAAAAAAAAAAAAAAAAGCAAAAATTGACCGAAAAAAAAGGAAAAAAAAAATCCCGAAATTTTATCGGTCCTGTCAATAGTAGAATAATTAAATTTTATGTTATTGACAGGGCGGTCCTGTCATCAATGCAATACTTTCTGTTATTGACAGGACGATCCTGTCAGCAGTGCAATACTTTCTGTTATTCACAGGACGGTCCTGTCAGCACTGCAATACTTTCTGTTATTGACAGGACGATCCTGTCAGCAGTGCAATACTTTCTGTTATTCACAGGACGGTCCTGTCAGCAGTACAATACTTTCTGTTATTGACAGGACCGTCCAGGATAAAAAAGTCGTAAAATGTGAACGTACCGATTTACGGCATCCTAGCAGCAGACAATATGCCACTTCCGGGTTGTCTGACGCCCGGTTTTTCTCCTCGCGTTTCCTGGTGGGGGTTTGGAAACCCAGTGGAAACCCAGCATGTGACATCAATGAGCTTCCTCCTTGGTGACACCTGGATGTTGGAGGTCTTGTGGGTCGACAGAACACAGTTGAAGAGGACCAAGCTTTTTTAGTTTCTCCGAACCAGGTTTGAGCGGTTACGGTTTACAGGCACTACTTTAATTATTATTATTATATTTAACGTCACTCATCACTGCACTTATAATGCTTCACTGAGTATTTAGGACAGGATATAGACAACATTTGGTACACATGGTCTCTCTCAGATTCCTTAGGCAGCTGACAATGCGTTTTATAAACGTGGTCCTCAACATATTGTTATTATATTTTATACCCTTTGGAACTTAAATCGGTAAATTTGAGTTAAATAAATCAAGGAAATTGAGTTAAACAGGTCTGATCAATATTTAAGCATTATAAGTTATTGGTTAGATTGAACATCCATGCTTCAATGCTAACATGAAAGGCGTTTAAAAATAGTTTGCCCTGAAAGTTGCATGATTTTTCTATGATTCAAGTATG
The DNA here is from genome assembly GCF_001625305.1 of Branchiostoma belcheri. Classification (NCBI taxonomy): domain Eukaryota; kingdom Metazoa; phylum Chordata; class Leptocardii; order Amphioxiformes; family Branchiostomatidae; genus Branchiostoma; species Branchiostoma belcheri. The sequence goes on from NW_017804143.1 coordinate 296,649, forward strand.
ATGATCATTAACGTTATATTACATTAATATAAAATGCCGTGAGGGAGTTGGTCTGCTGGAGAGAAAAATGTACTCTCTAGCAGACCAACTCCTTAGGTATGTTATCTCTCTATTGGCAGATTTCTACTCTTGCCTCCCGAAGCCTGGTACAAGGCTATTCTAATAACTAAAGTCTATTATTTATTGTCATCATCAATGCATATAGATGGAGCCATCCAGTGTTGTACGGATGTTAGCTGGACTGTACATACTCAGTCTGGTGTGCCAGGCACATGGCTTAACTCCAGGTGAGATGTGAAAAAAAAACTGGTACTATAATCATTATGATTACACAAATTTCACACTTACTTTATGTAATTCAGTTATAATTTTGTAACTCCCATTGCTTTTGGTGTATTTTCACTCCCAAATTTTTAACTCCCATTGCTTTTGGTGTATTTTATGTCTGTGTGTGTTTGCACGTGTGTGTGTGCATGTGTGCATGTGTGTGTGTGTGTGTGTGTGTGTGTGTGTGGCTTATGTAGTATGTTTGTGTGTGTGTCTGGGCATGCATGTGTCTGTGTATGTGTGTGCTACTGTGTGTCTGCTTGTGTGCTAGTGTGTGTGTGTTTGTGTTTGTATGTCACATTGTGTGTTTGTGTGTGTGTGTGTGTGTGTGTGTGTGTGTGTTGCCTTTTGTGTGTGTCTGTGTGCCAGCTTGTATGCCACAATTGTGACACTTACATGTGTGCGTTTGTGTGTGTGCGTGTTTGCATCTGCATGCTTGCTTGTGTACATTTGAGTGTAACAGTATTATGATGCATGCACAGCTGTGTGGCCCAAGGGCTAAAAAAATGGAGATGGGCACTGCCCTGTACACACCACTTGTAACATCATCACTGTTTCTCCTGCAGGGGAAGTGTCCATTATAGCAGGGGGAGGGAAGCCCCATGAGGGAGACAGGGATGCCTGTGTGGATACTGCAGCCTCCATGGATGGGTTTTTCCTGGATGCCCGCTTCAACTACCCATGGGGACTGGTCTTCGACAAGTCTGATAACTCCATCTATGTGGCTGACTGTGTATGTAATATAGCCATGCTGACTCAATTACATATTCTTAAGAATCTTAACACATGTATGTCCTATGTTACCTTTTGATTTGATTTGATTTTGATTCTACTAATTTTTTTTCATTTGCTGGTGTCTTAATACTCTTATAAGCTAATTTGGGCTGGGTGGCATGTAGTCACTAGACACAATAATAAACTTTCATTCATCCATCCTTCCATCCATCCATCCATCCATTCATTCATTCATTCATTCCTTTACTCATTTCATTTATATATGGATGACATTCCTGCTCATATGAATTTTTTTCCTACGACCCCCCCCCCAATTTTTTGACCATACTGTAAAATATTTAAGTAATCAGTATGGTAAAAGTTGTTTTCATAAGAAAAGGTAACAGATTTCCTTAATTCAATATCATTTTAGTTTCTTTTTTTATAACACTTTGGAACATTGAGACAATGTTTATTGGAAGTTAACAACAATCCACTGTACTGGTCTTTGGAAACATTTATTTCCATAGTGATTCCTATGCCTGGCTGTCATTGGAGGATTTTTCAACCATTGCTGTCTTTGTTTTATTAGGGCTGCCCAGATACACCTCATAGCAATGACAGGATCAGGAGAATATATCTTTCTGACAGTGAGTTTCCCGCAATTATTTTATGATAGTACAACTAACATGCATAGTCCAGTGGTTAGCAACCCTGCCTAAAATTTAAGCTGGTGTGTTACGCCGGAGGGCGGTTATACCGGCTATATAGATACAGAAAATTAATGCTACATGTTCCCTTTTACAGTCCTGAAAAAAATTAGAGTTGGTACATAGATATTAAGGTATTCACTTTGTCCTTCTTTTTATAACACTCAGAAATACATCAATATCATGGTACAAATATATTTGGACTTGAACCGAAAAGTTAGGTCTGGTTCTGACTCGGTACGCAGTAAAAACATGACCAAACAACTGTTATCTTTGTTTACTGTTGTTAACTGTGATTTTTTATATCATTTGCCACTTCTAGATCTGTAATACGTTGTCATGTACTTTGTTAAAGGTTGGGTAACAACAATAGCTGGATCATCCCAGGGTAACCAGGATGGGGTTGGAAAAGACGCTCACTTTCACCATACTGCAGGTAAATGCTTCAGGTCTTTAATAATGGATTTATGACATATAGTTTACATGGAGTCTCTTGGTAGTGTTCAGACATGAATTTAAGGACATAAATTAAAACATACTTCAACAGGAGGAATGAAACTGCATTTCATTAGACCTAAATACATCTGATGCACAAATTTCTCTATTCCCCCCACAGGTATGGTTGTTGATGAGGACAAGGCCATGCTTTATGTCTGTGACAGTGTAAGTACCTCTTCAACACATAGCCTTAATCCGATTTCTCCTGTATTGTCAAAGTCAACTTACCCCTGTGTACCAAAACAATAGGTATTGTTTTGGCAGTGTGCTTGTGTGTGTGTGTTTGTGTGTGTGTGTGTGTGTATGTGTGTGTGTGTGTGTGCAATATCTTGTGTCATTGGACACTTGACTGGGTGGGGGAATTCCCTAACCACAGACCACAAAAGGTTTGACACAGAAAGTTATCACACTCGCAGCAAGTTGACTGGGATCTAATTTCCTACATCATACCTTTTGTGTTAACATTGGCCCCTGTATGAAAATGCATTGACACAAATTCAGCATTATAATGATTTAACAAGAAATTTACAAAAACTGTAAAATCTAATATTTCTCTGGTGTGTGTGTGTGAAGTTGCATCTATTGATATACTCTGACTAACTTTACTTTTAGTTAGTACATGTGTATCATTTTCTTTTTTGTTTCAGGCAAATAATGTGATAAGACAAGTCAGTATCAAAACAGGTAGGAGATCATCTTATTCCATTGGCAATATTATATGATAATACACAGACTTTCAGACAGCTTCACTGATTTAAAAAGTGTGTAACAATAAAAACTTCAAAATAATACATAATGTAGTAACCAAATTCATCTTATAAATTAAATATAAATTCTGAGTCAGACATATTATACCAATGAAAGTAAGACATAATATGATGGGTGGCCTTTTGCCATTTTAAATGTCGGACATCTCGCTTTATGAATACTACCTTACCATATTGTGTTAAGGTCTTGAATGTTATGTGAAAAAAGTTGCCTGTCGGCGACATACAAATGTAAATATTTAGTCTATTACAAAGAGGTTCAACTTAGTCTCTTACTTCAACACTCTTCCAGGAGAGGTCAAGACCTTTGCTGGGAACCCAGATCCTGAGGAAGTAGAGTTTAAGGAGGGAAAAGGTCTTGATGCCAAGTTCTACCACCCACAAGGTTTATACCTGGATACCAAGCAAAATAGGATGTTTGTTGCAGACACAGTAAGTAGATATTTTCAGGTTTGCATACCTAATTCAATATTAACCGAACTTAAGTTTAATATATAATAATAACTATAATGATTATATATAATATTGAACTAATTTCCATACTGTTGAATGATGTTGACCAATGAGATGGCTCTATTTTGCAATAACCACTTAGAGTCATCGAGCATCATATATGATATAATTACCATTACTTTATATTGACCACTTAAGCTTATGAGCTCTCCACATATATTCAACATTAGGTTCAAGCTGTCTGTGACTCTAAGAAATGAGTTATACCCACTTGACAACATTAATACACCTTCGCTTGCTCAGTGATTTATCAAATGGTTATTTATTATACACAATTGTAAGAACTGACCATGCTTTACATGTATCACACCATGCACATAGGCACTGGCATTTTAACCCTTTACTACATGCAATTGTTGGAAAGTAACCTGTGTGTGTGGGTTAAATTTTTCCATTTTTCTATATCCATCCTTTTATCTGCTCCCCATTTATTTTGTGTGTGAAAGGTATATGTATGTACAGTAGTATTTTACTGTTGTCATAGCAAAACTGACAATAATATTTTTATGACCTCCTTTTTCTCTTTAGGATAACCATGTGATCAGAGAGATGAGTATGCCTGATGGTGAGACTTGTGTTGTGAACTTTCAAAAACGATGAATTGAATTTTTGTAAAGTTAAATTTCATCCATGAAGAACTTTTAAAAGGTCATTTGGTTAACCTACATTAACATTTATCTGTCGGCTGAAATAGTATAGAAAGTTTGAAAAATGATTGTCAATTGATTTTCAATTGATATAATCAGCCAATCTGTAATGAATGTGGGATCTATTTTTAACGAACATTTAATTAACAGCACAAAATGGCTTTATTTCCCTTCCAGCCGTGGTAAGAACTGTTGCCGGTGCCCCAAAGAAGAAGGGCTTGGTGAATGGGCGGGGCAGTGCAGCCAGGTTCTATCACCCAACTCAGATGGCCTATGATCCCTACACAGACATCCTCTACGTAACTGATCATGTGAGTTCATGAAATATAGTCTTAAGTACACATTTTACCTATTAAATTGTTCAAAAGTTTCCGCTTTCTTAGTTCATGACATACACACTCATTGGCATCTGTATCTCAGTCACTGAGATTATACAGATGCCAAAATCACATTAGGAATCTGGCAGTTATTCATCATCAGAGATCACAGCTAGTGTACATGTAGACCCATGGGCAGGGTATACACACCTGGTCACAGATATTAAGCTATAGGTCCAGTGTAAATCGAAGTGTCCTAGAGTTTACATTATGTAACTGAAGTCTTTTAATATCATTTTTAACTTATAATTGACTTGAAAGTTATTAATGTAAAGTATGTCTTATTCTTCCTCCCAGTACAACCATGCCATAAGGTCAATCAAATTACAAGGTAAATCTACATAATTTTTTATATATCTAAAATGTGAAATATGTACTGATAGGTTAAGTACAATTGTTGCACACTTACATTGGTTGTCAATCCTTACAAAAATGCACTTAATATTAATAGATAAAATGTATCACATTCACATTGTCCCTTTCACACTGACAAGTAAACATGTATATATGACATTTGCAAGTCTATAAGCCAATGTACCAGAACACATTGAAACTACACTGCACTTGTGGAGGTTTGCACACTTAAAGAGATTTTACATGTGCTTGAAATCACACCTGCATATGCAGGTTTTAAGTGCAGGTAAAATTGGAGCGTGTGCAGGTATTTCTGATGTCTACCTGTAGCTACAGGTAACTGTAACATGTGCTGGTTTTATTATACACAAGCAGGTGTATGTGGATTTTAATTTGCTGCATTGAGTCTGACTCATATAGAAAATGATCCATACAATCAGTGATGCAGGTAAAAGTTGTCTGGACAGGTGCAGATTGTTTAATTTCCATATTTACTTACCTGAGTTGGTGCAGGTATGTAGAAAAAAAAGGATTTTTGATGGTAGTATTACATGTAATTGTATTTCTTCACAGGTTACGATGTAGGTATTCTGGCAGGAAGCCTGAAAGGGGAGCCAGGGTTCAAAGATGGCAAGGGTACAGACGCCAGACTTAACAATCCTGAGGGGATAGCGTTTGACACCACACACAGGGTCCTGTATGTGGCAGAGTTTGTAAGTGTGCATATTTGAGATATTACATTGTACTGATACAGTAACTGTTCATTTCTTGTTTTTTGTTGTACTGTGTCTGTGAAAATGGAGGCATTGTTACCTTTTTCAAGAAAGTTATGTTTTAGGTGTGTGCATGTGTGTGTGTGTGTGTTATCACATACATAAACAGCATGAATTGATGGCCATTTATGATATTTGGTATGCATTCAATACTTGGTATGCATTCAATATTTGGAAGTTCGATCTTTACCTCCCTAGTCCTTTACTACATGTAGGTACTGCAGCATGATTTCTGGTTTTGGAAATTCTATGTGGTTTGAATTTTTTTGTATGGTAGCTGCTGGGCTCATTAGCAAATGGTCTGGGAGTGGTAGATTTACTGGACATTGTAGATTGATCTTTAATGTGTAAAGTTATTCTCAATGTTTCTTCATACAGGAAAACAACTGTATCAGAATGATAACTCCAGCAGGTAAGATAACAAAACACAACAATTTTCTAGCACACATATAACGTTAGGATAATAAGTAAAACATAATTTTATTAATTACCAATGAAAGTTTAGGTATGCAGTGAAAGCAAAGCTCTGAGAGAATGTACATGTAAAGGCTTTGAGGTCTGCCATCTCTGGTTGCCTTCTTGATACATGACTTAGATGATTTTAGAAGGCGGAGTGCTGTTGACAATATGTACCCCATGCAGAAGTGATCTATTCTGTGTGTGTACCTCCCCAGGGATAGTGAAGACCCTGGCAGGTGGACCCACGGCTGGATACAAAGATGGAACAGGTGCAGGAGCTCGATTCTTCCACCCCACGGGGCTGACCTTGGACCCAACCAACAAGGTCATCTATGTGACAGACCAGGTTAGCTAATGCCACAAAATTTAAACCACTAAAAAATCTGTCAGTAAAAGGTCATTATTATATATATTAAGTTATTATTAATGATTTTATTTAACATACATCTAAGTGAACTTGTTAAGAAACCTGTTGCAATTAATCTCCAAGCAGAATCTTTTTGGTGGCTGCAAAATTTAATATAGAATCAAATTGGCCAGACAGCATCTGTTTGATAGTCTGTACGACCATTTTGCCATTGGTAAATGTAATTATTGGCAAATGGATACTGCCTGAGTGGCCAATTTGATTCTGTCTTTGCAGCCACCAAAAGATCTGCTTGGAGATTATGTCTCAGTCACAATGTTGCAGTTATGGCAATAGATAAGGATTACAAACAGGAACTTTTATTTTCTGACCCCCTTGACAGTACAACCACTTGGTGAGAAGTGTGACGGCAGTCGGACACAACTATGATGGGCCTGCTGAGATGGTGTATGTAGAACAGAACAGGCCTGGACGACAAGGTGTGGAGAACATTAACACACATGTCATTTATTACGTACACTAGATAGGGCAATATTAATGTTTGAATCAGTTGGTATGTTTGATATAATAATGTTAAGATGCCTAAAATGCACAATTCAGCATCTGTGTAGAATAGCAGATGACACTGCCATGTATTTTAGTGTGAAAATGAAGTCAATAAACACCCAATATATATATTACGAAATTTTAGACAATGCCATGCACATTGTGTTTGGCTGAGCAACATTTAAGGTACTAGTATAACACACATGTACACTGGGTTGGGCAGAATTCAGCAACATTAGTCTAATATAATAAAACATGTATAACAAATATGTATACTGGGTTGGGCAAACAACATTTAGTATATTTACACACATACATTGTATTTAGTAGTGAATGATCCACTCAGCTTGTGTAATGTCGCATTTTGTTCATTTGGTGGAGTTATGTCACAGACATAGGTAGTGGATCATTCTTTAAAAAGTTGTACAGTCCAAACGTTGGTAAGTCCAATTTCTTGTATTGGCAATTACAGTGCTTCATAATGACTTCTACCAAGACAGCAGAGATGAACTTTGACATTAAGATATGATGGATACCACATAAGCACAATCATGTCTTGAAGTTGATGGATCCATTCTCAACACATTGATTTTGCTTTAAAAGCTGAAACTAATTCTTTACCTGGTTTGTCTAGCTTCCCGCTGGCAGAACAGCCAAGCAGCAGTGATGATGGTGATGGGGGTAGCCGTGTTTCTCCTGCTGGCAACTGCAAGGGCCGTCGCTCGCAAGTTTTGCATCAAGCGTTCATACTGAAACAACTGAAGTCAGCAATCAACCATACTGAGAACCAAAAGTAACGGGAATTGAGATTGAAATCTTTCCTAATCTATAGTCAGAAACGGTTAATCAGAACTTAGAACAATTAAATATTGGATCATAAAAACATTGACTTGAAATATTGCAGATTACTATTTGCTATCATTTATGACATTTATTGTATAAAATGACAATCACATTTTGTCAGGTAGCTGGGAATATGGTCTATTAAGATTTACACTTTGGTATCCTAAATTCAATACTAGACCAAAAACTACTTTTTTTTAGTATATTGCTGCACTATCTTGCTTTTGAATTCCACACGTAGAATTTTTTTAATTGTATCAACACACTGAAACAAAACCTTCATGCATTGAGGTAAAGGAATAGGTGAGATACATGGAGTACAATCTACTACAATGTATATTCCAACAAAGCAGTGTTGAGAAACTATATGTCAGAAAAATATAATATTATATTTTTGTAAATGTCTAAGTGTAAATGGTATATAAGGTATAAGTGTCAAATGCCGCCTTGTGCGTCCAGAAATCTGTAAAGTACTTTCCGTTTGAATGGTGAATTATGGCTGTAAGGCAATGGTGTATAAATCTACAGTTTGTAACTTCCCTAAGTTGTAGATAATTGGTTTAAAGTGTGTAAAATTGCAAGCTATTTTAGTTAATTAACTGGTGAATCTATTTGCAAAGTTTTGCCCGAAGGTTATAATTGCAAGGGAATAATGTATGTAAGCAATAGAAATTGTATGTAGATCTACGTGATACGCATATGTACAGAGGGGGTGATTTTTAAAGCATTGCTAGTCTATTGATTTCATGATTGCGGTAGAAATGTCGTTTTTAGAGGACTTTATTTTAGATGGAGAACGAAGATTGTGTGGTAACAAGTAATTTTCCAAAAAAATTCATAATCAGAGTATCGTACAAATGAAATTAAATGTTAATATCATTTTGCACTGCTTCCATTGTACAATACTTTCTCTTGAATAATTTCTCTTGAACCGGTAGCTTTTTGTAACATCTCTTTGCTTTCGCTAGTGGCTGGAGACTGATTCGTATCTTTTACTACAAACATTGGAATGCTTGTAAAAAAAATATTCATTGTATTAACAGCTTTTCACTGAGTATTTGGTTTGAAAATGTTTCTAAAATTTTCTTTTGTATGTACCCTTCCAAAAGTTAGTACATGTATTGACTTGTCGGTGAATATGTTTTCAACTGTCGTTATTTTATGTGCATGTTACGTGTATATTCTGTACATGTACAAGCTGGGGGATAAGGAGAAATAAAAGGTGAAAAATGTGATTTTTGTGTATGTCATGAAATTTGGTATGGGAGATCCATAGACATGCCTACAGGACGTTATCCATGCCTTTGCCATTTACCACTTTAAAATTATGTGAATTGGGAATTTTGATCCTAAATGTACATTTTTGGCTTCTGTGCCCTAATACGAAAACCAAATGACCTGTAATTTGGGATTGGGGAGCCTTGCTAACAGAACGGTGTTCACATGCTTGGCATATGCCTCCAAAAATTGGGTAAAATGGTACTTTTTTATAATTTGATACAAAAATGTACATTTTTGGCTCCAGTGCCTTAATACCTGATAACCTGAAGCACACTTTTACTTAAAAATCTCTACATTTCTTTTATATTTCATCTTAGATATTCGTCCTCCATTGCGTAACGGTTAAAATACTAGCAGAAAATTTAGTGATTTGGGGAATGTTTCTATCGGTTTGACTAAAATGTACACTTGTTGTCCCCCCCCCCCACATGGTCTATAACGTATCAAAGTTATCTCAAACCATCTCCACGGTAACTTGACTTGACCTAACCACAAATTAAATGTAAACCCTGGGGCACCACTGACGAATCTTGACATTTTACGCTCGTTTACCTGCCTGATTCGTCTGCAGTAGGATTTGACTGAGTGTTCCAATATAATCATTTATTGAAAATTGGATTTGTCTGCTGGCGCAACAACTGATCCTCTGAGGACTTTCAATCGAACCGTACGCGTGGCAGAGTTTGTACAATAAATCGCAAAACTTTTCGGTCATTTCATTGGTATATCAATGGCAGAGCGCTGGTAAAATCTGTACATTTGTCGTCCATAACGTTACAATACTGGAAGAAAATTTAGCGATTTTGGGAATGTTTCTATCGGTACGACAAAAGCATACACTTGTAGTGTCCACATGGTCTTTTACCTAAGTTATCTCAAATCATCTGCAGGTCAACCACGAATCTAATTTAAACCGTGAGGCACCATGCACGGACGAACCTTGGCATTGAAAATGTATTTATCCTATGCACGCGCGCTTGCCTGACTCGCGTCTACGGTAGGATTTAAGTGCTCTAAGTATTCTGCGATTAGATTTGTCTGCTGACGAAAAACAACTGATCCTTGGATCGTTTTATGATTGAACGCTGACAGGGTTTTTCAAATGCTGTACAATATATAGATCGCAAAACTTTTTTGTTGATTTCATTGGTCTATCGATGCCAGAGCACGGACGTGTACATCTAAAAGTTTTTTCCTCTAAATGTCCACCGGTACGACAAAAACGTACACTTGTAGTCTCCACATGGTCTATTACCTAAGTTATCTCAAACCATCTGCAGGTCAACCACGAATCTAATTTAAACCTTGAGGCACCACGGACGAACCTTGGCATTGAAAATGTATTTATCCTATGCACGCGAGCTTGCCTGACTCGCGTCTACGGCAAGATTTGAGTGCTCTAAGTATTCTGCGATTAGATTTGTCTGCTGACGAAAAGAAACTGATCCCTGTGGGTTTTTCTAACTAAACTTGGCATTGTTTGTTACGTGAGTACAGAAGTTACATAAGTTTTAATGATTTAATTCGTCTATCGACTCTAGAACGTTGGCAAATCCATTCCAAGCATTTCACTAAAAGTGTTAGCTAAAGGTTTGTTCATTTTTTTCTCTTTATGTTATCGTATTGTTCATCTCATTTTCTTAAACAACCACATCATTTAGTTTTTAAAACAATTTATGATTTACCCCTTTAGTAATTATAATCCACATACATAATTTCATATATGAAGAATAAATGCTTGCCCACCCCCTCCACCCGAGAAAGGAGTGGTTCATTCCAACTGATGAAAAAAAAACACATTTAACTCCCAGACTCCGCTTATCAATTTTCAGTCGGCCTGAATCATCCAACAAGCCGCCGCCGTGCTCAAAGTTGGATTCGAGTCCAACGTTCCAACAGTGAAGTGTAGTTTTTGATAGGTTTTTGTCTGCCACAAGAGTACCGTCAACCCTGCGCACGGGCCTTACACAGAAGTCGTGCGTACAGTGAGTAAAAGGTTTCACTTCCTTCTTAGCTATTGCTGCCATCAATTTAATTTAATCTTATTTACAAGAATTTACTTTAATTTGGTCAAAAGTTGAATTTTCAAATGACACAGTAAATATCCTGAAGTGATAATATTTGGGTACTCGGTACATAGGACCAGGTGTTACTCCACGGTTTTAGTTTTGCACTTTCCTACATGATTGTTCATTTTAATGTTGTTGTTCGTTTTATAAGATATTGCCATGATTATTGTATTGCTCCAGGGGTAATAATAATCAACTGACACTAAAAACCGAATGGCCACTGACTTATACATAATGTCTGAGCGAAAATCCCTGGACCAAAATCCGATGTACGAAAACGACCCAGGTGCAGAATTACCAAATCCGATGTACAATCAAGACATGTATAAGCGACCCTTCTATTCCATGTCCAACGTTCCACCCGAAACAGACTCAATGTCAGCCACACAAACCGATGGCGACCCCGAACAAGGATACAAAGAACGGGACAGCCGTGAGATATCCACTAAACGCGGTGAAGCCAGTGGCAAAAAACAGGCTGATAACATTGCCTCTGATGATAGTGACATGCAACCGTACGCTGTAGCATACATGTGCGAAGATGAGCTGTTGTCTTATACGTCTGGTCATGAAAAGGCCCAAACCAATGATCCCTCTAAAATAAGAAAAGATCCACATAACTCTACCAGTAGTGGTGGTACTAGCGGGGATGACACTAACTTACAAAATATCGGGGATCCAGCTATTGCACCGTGCCGAGATCACATAATCAACCCAGACGCCTTGACCCCCAACCCAATGTACGCGCCAAATGCTCGAGCTTTTCAACTACGATTTTGCGGTAAGATACATTGTACATTTCAATCGTTACATACTTTCCAAGACTTCTTTATGATACGGTTATGCATTCTGTGTAAAATCTAAGGCAGTACTGCAGCCGACTAATTCAGCACGTTTGCAGGATTCTTTCTGAATCTTAAAGTTCTTAAATTACAACCACTTGTTTTATTGCAAGAGCCGATGTTTCGAAGACCATCTGTCATCAATGAGGATTCTTTCTGTTTTTTTTTAATATTGCCCGATTCACTTGTATAATTATTCAACAAATTCATTTCTCGAGATTCATATCTTGGTATGCAAATATGATTGTGTTCTTTCTTTTACATGATTTAAAATGATTGTCTTACCTCCATAACAGATTTGTCTGTTGAACGCAAAATCTCACCCCTGAAAAGTTTGTATTCTCTCTTATGTATGATTTACAATAATTGTCTTACCTCCTTAACCACTCCCAGGTAGTTGTGATGGTACCCTCCAAGGTTTGGAGGTTTGGGTTTTGGGTGTATTTTTGGCGTGTTTTTAGGCTTTTTTATCGAGGTTTCTTTTTTGCACTGGATTTTTTTTTCACCCAACCCAACCCCAACCAACTTTTTGGGGTTGGGTGAAAAAATTTCCTTGCAAAAAAGACACCCCGATAAAAAAAAAAGCCTAAAAACACACCAAAAATACACCCAAACCTCTGTTTGGAGAATAGTGTGATGGGTGCTTTTTCAGGCTGCTCGTATCGCCGTGTGGGTGTGGCTGTAACTACAGCAACCATTCTGGCGCTTTTGATCCTCGGCGGAACCCTTGTGGGGTTGTCTTTCAGAGGAGGGGTTCAGGATGTAAAGAAGGTGAGGTCTTTTGTCCTTGCGTTATAGAAAAAGGAATCAAGCAACTGGATCACTGCACAAAATGTTCTTTCTTTGAGTGGCTGACTTGTTTCTCCAATGTACGTGAACATTGCTATATGCAGGTTTCACAAACACACACGTGGATTTGCTACCATCTTTTTTTTTAGAATAATTGTTAATCTAAGTCGACCTTTAGTCCAGACGTATTAAATCACGTTCATGTCGCGTCTCATGATAAAGATTGGTCCGTACGTCACAAACCCAACCCGGTTTTATTGATTATATATTAGAAAAGAACATTCTTCCAAAAACCTGCAAAGCTGTGGTGTTACGTGCAAACGCGGCTATACCGGCAATACCTGTATATTATGTGAAGCTGGTATAACCGCCCCTCGGCGTAACACACAAGCTGCAGTTTTGTAGGCACGCGGTGCGGCGGCAGCTGGCTACATTACACTGAACAACATGTTACACCTAGCCTTTAAACATCTAACTCTAAACATTGTTTAATTACTTTTGATTTTTCTTGGCGGCATCAAGTTCCACTTTGAACGTGGCAAAGTTTTCAAAGAACAAAAATATGGTATTGTCTTGGATCAAAAGTTTTTAGCTTAACATGTAACTACCAACACAGATGAACTTTAATGATAGTGTGACAACGACCCTGTCAATATAAAAAAAAAACGATGTATCTAGAATCAATAAAACAATACCTCCTCATAACCTACAGCCCACTGCAGCTTTGGAGACTGGTCAACCTGCAGTGGTCGAGACCTACACATGCCAGCCTGTTGTGGACACCACCCACACCCCTGGTCAGCCTACACTAGACACTACATGTACCTACACCGCTGGTCAGCCTACACTAGACACTTCCTACGCCGCTGACCAGTCTGTACTAAACACTACTTCCACCCCTGGCCAGCCTGCTGTGGTCACTACCTACACCCTTGATCAGCCTACACTAGACACTACCTACACCGCTGGTCCAGTGGACGCTACCTACACCTGTGATCAGCCTACTGTACACACTACCGACACCCATGGTCAGCCGTCCTGTTGCAGTCCTGAGAGATATAAGGTAACCGATCTCAAGTCCATGACTCCAGGGAGTGATACGATCCTTGTAGACGTTATGTCATACTTTCAGATTATGACAGATGTTTTTACCACATATGACCAACGACTACCAAAGTTTACAAGAGGAGCAAAGGGTGCAAGAACCTTTTGTTTCATTCTGTTGTTTTTTCAAATTGTTACGGCAGTTTACAAGATTGTTGCGGTAGTTTCATTCTATATCTATTTTGTAGTTTTACATACGTCATGATCAGGAAACTATCCTGTAATCCTTGCCATTATGAGTTGTGCATAAAACAACTGTTTTAGATCAGTCTACACTGGTTATTATAGTGGCAACTCGCGCGGCTTACATATCACACTAACCTGTCAGGCTGCTCATTCTGATCCATTTTTATCATAGTCAACCAATGGCGTGTCGGAGGAAACATCGTCCGAAGATAAAATCACAGGTAAATGTTCTCCATCACACATTGTAAGGGTGAGGGGTGAGGTGAATATTTAAAGCCAAGATTCTTGATAATGGTGGTTATCAATTTTATCATATCCCTTGGTACTGCAGTGGAACTAGTTATCTTGCGATCTGAACATTCTACTCCCGCCCATTGCCGTACAGCTTGAAGTTGTAACGGTGAAAAATTTTACAATTTTCTCCATGCAGGAAGTTGGGGAATCGTGACATTTGGCAGTTCTGGGATTGGAAAGGGAAAATTCTTGTCAAACTACGGAGTGGCCGTGACTACCGACAACAAGATAGTCGTGGCGGATTCCATAACCAAGCAGATACAGGTCTTCAACATGAAGGGGAAGTCCTCCGACTCTTTTCAGCGGTAGTACCGGGTGGGAATGGGCCCATGCAGCCTAGCGATGTAACGGTCGATGGGGAGGGAGATTTGTGGGTATTGGGGGGGATTGGGTGTCATTGGGGTGCTATGGGACCAACATGTAATGTAACTGTGGTACGGTATGACATACGGGGGGAAAAGCATGTGCACGAACCATGTTCACCCAGCACAACCGGGGGATTGCGCAATGGGATTGCTAGAGACGCCCGTAACGACAACATCATCGTGGCTTTGTATGATGAAATTGTGATCTTCTTACCCAATGGCACTTTATTTCATAGTTCAAAAAGGTTCCGAAAGAGGACAACTCACGTGTCACAATCAATAACGTCGGGAATATCTTTGTTACGAACGTACATCATACGGTACATGGATCTGAACATAGTGTCCGTGTGTACAATTATTCTGGAAAAAACTTATTCAAATTTGGCGAGGGCCAACTGAAATCCCCTCAAGGTATTTGCATGGACAATTTGGGTAACATCATTGTGGCGAACTTCGAACGTGAGCGGGTAGACATGTTCACAAGCGCGGGGAAATTTCTCCGTACTGTGGTTACTGTGCCACGTCCATCTGGTGTTGCTTTAGGACCTGGTGGACAGCTGGTTGTGACTAACTTTGGATATAAGATAACTATATTTCCACGCCATATTGCTTTTCCATAAGGGGACAAAGTAACGAGCGTTGAGTTTTATCTTTCATCTTCAATCCTGCATGTGTTTTTTTCTTATTCATAAGACAATATTAATTTGCAAAACAAGCCACGGGGTGGACAACTGTAGGAAATCCCTAATTTTAGTCAGTCGTTTGGATGTTTCAAATAATTGATGTTTACTTTTCAAATATAAGCACAAAAACAAAGGAGAAAATAACTGACTCACCTTTCCAAATGTTATCAAATATCAAATATTATCTTCAATCCTGCATGTGTTTTTTTTTAAATTTATTAGACAATATTAATTTGCAAAACAAGACACGGGGTGGACAACTGTAGGAAATCACTAATTTTAGTCAGTCGTTTGGATGTTTCAAATAGTTGATGTTTACTTTTCAAATATAAGCACAAAAACAAAGGAGAAAATAACTGACTCACCTTCCAAATGTTATCAAATATCAAATATTATGTTCAATCCTGCATGTGTTTTTTTTTTAAATTTATTAGACAATATTAATTTGCAAACCAAGACACGGGGTCGACAACTGTAGGAAATCACTAATTAATATTTTAGTCACACCATCGACAAATACAATCAAAAAATGACAAAAAAATCAAATAACAAAACACAAATGGGCACAATAACAAGTAATACCGGATCGTAAATAAAAAAGGAGTGACTATTCATCGTAGACATTTCAAAACATTTAGTGAGGTATAAACCGCTTTGCATCGACAATGTGAGTTTATTCAATTTGATATCTGTATCCCTAGGCGTACCACACCAACGTCTGTATCTGTATCTCTGGCACGTGTATAACGGATCTTTTGGTCTTATTAGGTGCAACAGTAACGCACCAACTCCTGTATCTGTATGGCTGGCATAACCACCCTTTGAGGTAAAGTATTAATTTTGCATCTGCATTGTACAGTCGGACTAGAAGTGCCGTTTGAAAGCAACACCCCAATATTTGTTTCTGATAGTCATGTATAGTTGGCGTAACACATCAGTTTCTGTATCCGTTTAGCTCGTATAACCGACCTTTTGCATTGGCCTTAGGTGTAACACATAAACTGTAAAGCCTGTATCTCTATCTACATGTAGACCTTCCGTGTTGTATACACCGGCTTCGGTATCAGTATTGTGTAGAACTTTACAACCTCCGTATTTCAGCTTCTGTGTATATGTATATCCAATTATAACAGCTCTTCGGCGTAACACACCAGCTTACGATCTGACCTTATGACCTAATTACAACCGCCCTTTGTTGTAAACAGCCTTTTGTAACTGCATATAGCATGTATAAAAGCAATTCGGTGTTTCACACCAGCTTCTGTATCTGTATGTGTCTGGCGAATCAAGTATGCCCCCCCCCCACCTACCCATTGGCGTAACATACCGGCTTCTGTATCTGTGTACAGTGTACTAGTAACTCGTTAAGTCGTATACAAATGTATTACAAATTAGCCTAATATCTTACACTGCAGTCGTTAATCTAATTTCTTCCTGAGGGGGGAAACTAAAAAAATGGTAAAATACATTTTATGTTTGGAAATGGACAAAAATGGGCACAAGAAACAGAATGTGAACATCGTTTATTATTATTAGACTGGTTTATTGAGAAAATTAATGAATTACGGAACCTGTTGGTGCTCTAGAATTGCGCTGAATTGTGGGGTCTTGTTACAATCATTACAAATGTAACAAATAGGAGTTTACACATTATATTGATTGAAGAAAGAGTAAACATTGATTAAAAATCTTGACACCAAATGACAACTACCTGAATTGTTGGTACATTATCATTCTGAAACTTGCTGTATAATGTTTGGTAAATGAGACTACTAATCGTGCGCTAATCTCCGATACATTTAACAATAATAATGGACTCAAAATATTCAGTTACTTCATTCATTCATGTACATTCATTTGGATTGGAATAAAGAAAAAAAACTATACACTGTGGAGAATTAAGAGTTGGTCTGAATTTCTTTGTGTTTTATTCCTTATTGTGAATAGCTCACTGATTCTATGCATACTAAGATTCAGTTGTCACGAATACTAAGTACTTAGTATGCCATCCTTTAGCCCTTTTAAGTGAGGTTTGACGTTAATTAAACCAAGAATAAGACCTCAGTCTAATTGAACCCACCCAACTCAGTCGGATGTGGGCATCCAAAGTAAAGGCATCCAAAGTAATTTCAGGGTGGCAAAAATATTCTGTCTGATATTGACATATATGACACAGACCTAGTAGTATACAGAATCAATGACATCGTTCAACTCAAATTGTATGTAAGAGATAAAAGTAAATGGTACATGGCCCCTTTTTGTTAAAACCTTACTTATCAGCTAGTAATCAGACTCATCCTAAATTATCGCCAAAATAAAGTCGTTATCCTAACTATGAAGAAACTCCACTTACCAAGCCAAAGAACACATTTGCCAGGCTCATGAGCTCAGACTCACAGGAGTAAAGCGTTATGCGGCGATCTGTCGTTTGACCCACACTCAAAGTGGACATCAGGTTTGTGACCTCTCACCTTTGCCCTGTTGTACGCCATTTTGGTCATGGGATCCGTACATGTCGATCAGCTCTGATCCCATGCTCTGGAGAACGCGATTTTTACGGAAACCCAGACGTCGTGGAGGTCGTAAGCTCGTCAACCCAGAGGTAAGAACTTTGTTTGTCAGTTAGAAGTGTCTTTACGATCGGTATTTGAATTGAAAGGGACAGTATATGATATACAGGCGTGGTATAAATTTTGTATTAAACAGCTGTCAACTTTGTGACATACACATAGCTATGCCGCTAGAGACGATAGGGAATCGCGAATAACATTATGTTATATCCTCTAGGTACAAGTCAGTCCTAGCTCGTGTTAGCCTGGTTACCAAACCTATTATAGCTCCCGAGTCCTACATCCTCTCCGCAAATAGGATGTAGGACTCGGGAGCTATAATAGGTTTGGTAACCAGGCTAAGCTCGTGTGTCAAAACGAAGGAAGAAATCGTCCACATTCGAGTCACGTCGCAGGAAGTGGCGTAATTTCCGGTGCATTATTTTCGTATAGGATGGTCGGCGAAACACAATGAGCTATATCGGACTTTTTGTAAAATTTTGCGTGTTTTTATTGGAGGAAAGAAAGAATATATTTTTGTCACGTCGCATAGAGAAACTGACAGGAAATGGGGTCTGAAGAACTGGCTGATTCATCTTGAAGCATTCCAGGTCATAACTTGGGTTTGGTTTTGCCTTTGGGGAGTGTAAAAATAAAGAAGCTACAGTACGTACTACTGTATAGTATAAACTATAATGGGAAAGTGATACAGACTGGTGATGGTGATTTGTTTTGTATATTATACTATGTGTGAGATATTTGAAATTTTGTTATACTTATTTTGTTATACTTTTTATAGAAAAACCAGGTGGTGCACTATGTTGACAGAAATAATTTCTTCTGTAAAATCTGCACCCTGTTCTTTAAATAGTTTAATTATTTTTTAACAATTGTTTAAATAGTTTAATTATTTTTTAATTTTATCTTTTATTTTTTATAAATTTTTAACCTAAGCTATGTTATGGATCGTTTTTTGTTAATGTATCTATTTGCCTCTTTTTTTAGGAATGGACGAGCTTTGTTCAAAACAAACTGCAAACAAGATGCACATAAAACAGGAGGATACTGGATACAAGGAACATGAAGTGCTAGGTGAGGAAGCATACAGCATAAAGCTACCAACTGGTATCATGACACACATCAAAGAGGAGAAGACAGAAGACACAGAATGGCAACAGGACAAGGAAGAAGATGTGCTATGCCAGGAGGCATACGGTAGAACAGAACCAACTGGCCATGGTTATCCTTGTAACAAGCCACACATCAAAGAGGAGAACATAGGAGACACGGGATGGCAGCCAGGCAAACAAGAGGACATGCTACACCAGCAAGCGTACAGTGAGAATCAGAAAACGCACCTACCAACCTGGCATCCAGTGAGTGACAGTTCCAACAGTGGAGAGCAGACTGTGACAGATACCTGTGGTATAAACTGCATCGGATCTGACACAGAGAAAGAAGTCTTGCCACAGACAACTGTGCAGAGCAGCACAGTACAAGGTGACAGCCATATGGCAGAACATACATTCATTTGCTGGAAGTGCGGCTACCGAGCAGCAGAAAGGAGTCTCATGTACAAACATATGACTCAACATACAGGTGAAAATGCCTACAAATGTGACCAGTGTGACTACTCTGCTGAACAGAAATCTGAAGTAGACCAACACGTCGTGGAAAACCACACCAGTGACAAACCCTACATGTGCGGGGACTGTGGATACAGGACTGCCTTCAGTGCTGCGATGTTGTCCTGTCATGCTGCATCTGGACTTAAGAGAAAACACACAGGTGAGAAAGTTACTGAGGAGCAGCTTTCTTTTAAGTGTGACCACTGTGACTTCTGTGCTCCAGGTAGGCGTGATCGTGACCAACATGTGATGATTAAACACACCGGTGAGAAACCCTACATGTGTGGGGAGTGCGGATATAGAACGGCTGTTAAGTCCCACCTATCCAGACACATGAAAATACATACGGGTGAAAAACCCTACAAATGTGACCAGTGTGACTACTCTGCTGCACAGAAATACCAAGTAGACCAGCACGTGACAAGAAAACACACAGGTGAGAAACCCTACGTGTGTGAAGACTGTGGGTACAGGACTGCTCAAAGCTCCAACTTATACCTTCATAGGAGAAAACACACAGGTGAAAAACCTTACAAATGTGACCAGTGTGACTATTCTGCTGCCCGAAAACATCATTTAGACCAGCACTTAGCTAAACATACTGGTGAGAAACCCTACATGTGTTCAGTGTGTGGATTGAGAATGGCTGATAGTGGCAACCTATCTCGACATATGAAAACACATACAGGTGAAAAACCCTACAAATGTGACCAGTGCGACTATTCAGCAGCAAAGAAACGGCTTTTAGATGAACACGTCATGACAAAACACACCGGTGAGAAACCCTATATTTGTGTAGAGTGTGGATACAGAACAGCTGGTAGCGCTGCCTTTTCAAGACACAAGAGAACACACACTGGAGAAAAACCCTACATGTGTGAGGAGTGTGGATTCAGGACGGCTACAAGTTGGAACCTCTCCCAACATAAGAAAACACATACAGGTGAAAGGCCCTACAAATGTGACCAGTGCGACTATTCTGCTGCACAGAAAGGCAATTTAGACCAACACGTCATTGCAAAACACATAACTGTGAAACCCTATATGAGTGTGGACTTCAGATAGATGGATAATACCCATTTATGGATAGATACACAAGTTAGGCGTATTAGGTTGTTTGGTGCAATATAGCCAGGTAACCAGCTGAAAAATAATAGGAATCATGAGAAACCTTACAGTTGTGACTGATTTGACTATTCTGCTCCACAAAAATAGATTCCTGCCTTCATAGGTTGAACATTTGCTCACAATCCATTTGAAGTCCTGTAAGAAAAGTGTGGTAATTGTGATTTTAATTTTGATTATTTGGGAAAAAATTTAACTCACACTTGCTATAATTTTAAATAAGATTGAAAATTAAAATGTGAATATATTTCAATTTATTTTATTATAGGAATCTATCATATACACAAGTGAACGTGGATGTACAAAGATTTCATGTTGAATACAATTCAACCACTGAAGTGACTCTTATTCTTAGATGAATATTTACAGGTATTTGAAAATATTTTCAAATAGTAGCTCTGGGTTATTGTCCTCAATAAAAACGTTATTAATCTGATCCTACAGTCTGCCTCTGTATATTTTTTGAAATGTCACTTCTGGACACTGGTAGCTTTTGTTTTTATTACCCATCGATGCATGGCCGGCACTTAGATATAATAACTATGTAATTTCCTTTATTGCAAGTTTATAATAGTACATTCATTCAAGTATATAATAACTATCTTTAATCTTAATCTTTATTGCAAGTTCATGGCAAGGGCAATGCATAACGGGCACAGAATGTATTGAAGAATGGTATCAAACCAAGTGCTAACATAAATCCACGAACGTAAAGCGTTGTGCGGCGTTCTGAGGTTTCACGCACACTCAAGGTAGCAGAACACAGTTTTCGCCCTATGGGGATTTCTATAGTTAAGGACCCCAAGATGACTCACTTCGACGCGGTAAAAATTATAGCAGGGTGCACTTCACAAATACGGAAATCGAATATGTTTGAGAAGAAGGTACAAACTACAACTACCACAGCACGAAAACAGATATTTAAGCAAACTTTCCGCAATATGTAAAGAGGTATTAAAGCTGGAAAAATATTTAAGTTGACTTTACGCTTCGTAAAGGTTGCTGAAAGGTAAATTCCGCCTTTCCGTCACCTTTCAGTGGGCTTAAATACGACGTAAATATATACAGACATTTAAGCAAACTTTCCGCAATGCGTAAATAAGTATTAAAGGTAGGAAAATATTTCAGTTGACTTTACGACTTCGTAAAGGCCACTGAAAGACAAAGTCCACCTTTCCGCCACCTTTCAGCGCGCTTAAATACGACGTAAATATATAAAGACATTTAAGCAAACTTTCCGCATATGTAAAGAAGTATTAAAGGTGGGAAATATTTCAGTTGACTTTACGACTTCGTAAAGGCCTCTGAAAGGCAAATGTTTCGTTTCGTAGCCTTTTTTAACGTCTAAACATGTTCCAAATGGCAAATAGATAAACGAGTTTATCGCCCAGCCGGCTTCGCACTTTCATTTTGCTTTATTTGTGAAGCATGACAAAACTTACATTGCTTTTATGTCCTTCGCGTGAACTTACAAAGTATCCATATGCAGACACCCAATGAGGAACGTGTCATGTGATAGGGCGGTACCCAATGGGATACAAGACAGCGAGGTTCAAATCTACCGGACTCAACTCATTTTTATGGCGTCTATTTCGAAGACACGTCGACCCTCCTTCTAATTGAGACATTATGACTGAAGTTGAGAATCTCATGGAGCGAGGAAAGGCAAGAAATTTTCGAATTCTTTAGAATATGTTGAAATTGGTGGAGGCCCAGTCGCAAAGGATCAAGGGGCTTCTAAGCAGCGGCAATGACAACACGACTCTCGGCCCGGCTCGGCCCGTCTGACAACAGCCAGGAGGACGGAGGAGAAAGCTTTCACAAAACGCCGTATACGAGGGAGCTGATCAAATATATGTTTGGAGATACAAGTAGTCAATTCCTTGTATTGGTGAGCTTAGTTTAGAAAAGTATTATTATGAACTGTTTTCATTATACGTAATCTGCAGCTGGGGAGGGATACGTAATAATGTGACAATATAGTATGAGCTAACATCTTGTTCTAAAACATTTTATTAGGAATCATTGTATTTTGTATGTTTTACTCAATAAGTTGTTCTCAGATCATATCTGTTTCTGTCATCATATTCACATATACCGACGTAAGTTAAGGTTATGCACAGCCGATTCAAATGTTCGGAAAGGCAACTTAAAGCTTAAAATTGTCCGTAAACAGTGATTAAAGGAATAGTTTACAAAGCCTTTAAGGTGCGTAAAGGCACTGTTAAAGTGCAAATACGTATCTTTCCAGTACTACGGAAAGGGCACGTAAAGACAATGTTTACGAGGGACTTAAAGGCAGCTAAAAGACCTCTTAAATTTTAAGTAAACGCATGCTTTCCGACCAAAAAAGGTCTGTAAACAATACTTAAAGGAATAGTTTACAAGCCTTTACGGACATGAAAGGTGCGTAAAGGCACCGCTAAAGTAGTGCAAATACGTATATTTCCAGTAGTACGGAAAGGGCACGTAAAGACAATGTTTACGAGGGACCTTAAAGGCAGCTGAAAGACCTCTTAAATTTTAAGTAAACGCATGCTTTCCGACCAAAATAGGTCCGTAAACGATACTTAAAGGAATAATTTACAAAGCCTTTACGGACATAAAAGGTGCGTAAAGGCACCGCTAAAGTAGTGCAAATACGTATCTTTCCAGTACTACGGAAAGGGCACGTAAAGACAATGTTTACGTACACGGAAAGGTGCCGGAAAGGTGCGTAAAGATGGAAATTACGCCGCCTTTAAGCACGATTTAAGCATGCTTAAATATGGTTTTTCGTGCCGTGTACAAATTTAGCCCAGTTGTAAGCTACTGACACACACCATCCTGAGTTTCCGCTACATTTTGATACATTTCGCGTAATGTCATAAGATTCGTTTCTTGGTATGAGAAACTGTATGAATGTGGCTACCACATGCAATATAATAAGTGGTATGATACCATTCAAGTATATACAAAAAGAGGAATTTAATACAAGGTTCTGACCATTCAAAAATCGTCAAATTTGAAGTCAATCGGTTTCGAACTCTTGCGTTCGATCCATGGAACCAAGGCAGCGCGTTCCATTTTTCGCGCCGCCAACAATGTTGCAACTTTCAACCGCTGTTTGCGAAAGTTCATGAAAAGAAGGAATCAAGTTTTTTCATTACAAACAGACTTTACGAAACCCATTCCAAGTCAGACTTATATAATGAAGACGCTAGAGAAAGTGGGATTCATGTGCAACTATACCAATGTCAGCACATATGCCCGATGTTTGTATATTTACAGTAACAGGTCATAGTGTCCGATTTCTCCTTCAAAAATTAGGTCATGAAAAATCAACCTGTTCTTGCCCTGTATTTGTTCATGCCCAAATTCCTTCTCTTCTGTTTTCATCCGTAAAGTGGGTATCGTTTTGAAGCTTACTATTTGGTCGATATTCTTTCACTTTCATTTTTGTTGTATATAACTTTTAACAGAACATTTTTAGAGAAACTGTAAAGAAATTACACTTTTTCTCAATGTCGAGCTGAAATACACATTGTGCAACTTCAAAACTAAGTACACAGGTGTCAAGCCAACATAACTATATTTCAGCCATATCTGACATTACAGGTGTATTGGTTAGAACTAGTTGGAAAAGTTTGCGATTCGAACAAACATCGTCGAGAATTCGACTGAATGAGCCCAACTTACTATCGGTTACTATATTGTAACAACTACAGGATCCCAAAAGAAACAACACACGATAGATGAGGGAGGGTCTATACTTTATTAAACAATACACCAAATCGACGATGAAATAGGGCAAACGGGTTTGCCCCTCAAAAAACTAAAGGGTACCTATCTCGAGTGGAATCATCTCCATCAAACACGGTCAACTTTGAAACCTCGTTTCTCCAACAAACACCACCGGTAATGTACATCTACGACCTTGAGCGTGACGCCGGCCCTTCTTACATCTCACATTAACGTATGACAAGGAAACATTTACGCAAAGCGAAGTTACAAGCGAAACAGTAAACAGTAGCAAACTCTCGCGGATTCTCGCGGATCACATTACCTTGGAAAAGAAGCGCGAGATTTAAACGAGATCTCAGAGAGAGCTGCGCAGAACCGATGCGCATAGCGGTCTGCGGTTCGACTGGTCATCGTTATCGTCCTCTACTTCTTCCGAATTTTGACGCTATTTTAACGCTATTCCAGAACTTGTGTCCATCCGTAACTGCCCCACAGCGTCAGGTAAGACCTTTGATTGTTTTTAGATCGCTAATTGACGTGTGCTTGTTAAGCGGTTTATTGGAATTTAGAAGTGTATTTTATGTCGGCACAAATATAATATTTTTGATGGGGAGGGGGGCGCTCCCAGTAGTGTATATATTTGTAACAGCTGAGAATGTGTAACGTTACGTGTGTCGATCAGTAACATCAAATTAATAAAAAAAAAACGATGAGGACATTGTTGCTTTGTCCTCTATGCGTAGAGATCGAGTGATTTATTAAAAGATAATAATACAGGAGGAAACCTTCCACATTCTAGTCACGTCGCTGGGAAACCGACAGGGAGTGTGGTCAAAGATCGCGGACTCGGTGATTTCCGTGATGTGTTAAGAACCGAGTTTGTGTTGTGTTATGAGCCGGAGTTATAATGGAAGGGTCTATTTATTTATGGGCGTGCGTGTGTGTATATTTGTGTGCATGTGCGTGTGTCTGTGCCTGTGTTTTGCGTGTCTGGATATATATCCTGTGTATGTGTGTGTGTCTGCACCTAAAAATTTATCTACTGTATTTCTAATATTTTCTGCCTCTATTTCAGAGATGGCTGAGTTCACATGTGGGCCTCCCGATAATGAGCTCTACATGGAACAAACTGTTAACAAGATAAACATTAAAGAGGAAGAAAACACGGGATGGCAACAGGGCAAGGAAAAGCAACACCCGGGCCCGTACGGCATAGAGCAACCATCAGGTTGTCTTGGGAACATAACACACATCAAACAGGAGAAGACAGACGACACGGAATGGCAACAGGACAAGGAAGAAGACGTGCTAAACCAAGAGGCGTACGGTATAAGACTACCAACTGGATATCTTGGGAACGTAACGCACATCAAACAGGAGAAGACAGACGACACGGAATGGCAACAGGACAAGGAAGAAGACGTGCTACGCCAAGAGGCGTACGGCGTGAGACTACCAACTGGATATCTTGGGAACGTAACGCACATCAAAGAGGAGCCGACAGACGACGTTCAATGGCCGCAGAGCGAGCAAGAAGGAGAGCTAGGCCAGGAAACGTACAGTGAAGACCAGGAAACATTTGGCATAAACCTCCCGACCCATTATTCCTGGAGCGACATTGGGGAGCAGACAGCATACACGGGATGGCAGCAGGACGAGGAAAACAACTTTGGAGACGACGAAACGTGCGGGGTAAATTGTACCGGGTCTTACGACGAAGAAGCCTTGTCACAGACTGAAACTGGACACACCAGCACAGTAGAAGAAGGCAGCCGTGTGCCAACACATACCTACATTTGCTGGAAGTGCGGTTACCGAGCGACTCAAAGGTATCGCTTGTTGAAACACATGAGGACACATACGGGCGAGAAACCCTACAAATGTGACCAGTGTGACTATGCTGCAGCTCTAAAATACAACCTGGACCAACATGTCATGACTAAACACACGGCGGACCGTGAGAAACCTTACACGTGTGGCGAGTGCGACTACAGAACGGCTTTCAAGTGTAGCCTTTTCCAACACATGAAAACGCACTCAGGCGAAAAACCCTACAAATGTGACCAGTGCGACTATACTGCTGCACAGAAAGGCCATTTAGACAAACACGTCATGACAAAACACACCGGTGAAAAGCCCTATGTGTGCAGGGAGTGCGGATATAGAACGGCTGTTAAGTATCACCTAACCCGGCACGTGAAAACACATGCAGGGGAGAAACCCTACAAGTGTGACCAGTGTGACTATGCTGCCAGTAGGAAATCTCAAGTAGACCAGCACTCTATGGCAAAACACACTAGTGAGAAACCGTACGTTTGTGAGGACTGTGGATACAGAACAACTTCAAGTCAGAACCTAACCCTCCATAGGAGAAAACATACAGGCGAGAAACCCTACAAATGCGAGCTCTGTGACTATTTAGCTGCGCGGAAACAACATTTAAACCAACACATGGCAAAGCATACTGGTGAGAAACCTTTTATGTGTGGGGAATGCGGGTACACGGCCGCTCACAGGGGCAAGTTATCCAGGCACATGAAAATACACACAGGTGACAAACCCTATAAGTGTGACCAGTGTGACTATGCTGCTGCAAGGAAATCTCAAATACACCAACACGTCATGATAAAACACACAGGTGAAAAACCCTACATGTGTGAGGACTGCGGATACATGACTGCCATAAGTTCAAACCTAGCCCTTCATAGGAGAAAACATACCGGTGAGAAACCTTACAAATGTGACCAGTGTGACTATTCTGCTCCAAGAAAACATCATTTAGACCAGCATATTGCTAATAAACACTCTATTGAAAAACGTAACAAGTGACAAGTGGCAAGTTTATAGGGGCAAGCTATCCCGACATAGAGAAAAAACACCGGGGCTAGAAACAAAATAGATGTGACTGTATGTATTAGTATATAACTTAATAAGATTTAGCAAATAGATGTACATTTCAGTAAAATGCCTGTAGGAGAGTAGGTAGTCATTAATATGTATCAAAAATATAATATTATGTGTAATTAATTTTATTGCTCAACATAAGTATGTGTTACAACAACGTATACATATGTAAATACAATTGTAATCTACAAAAGACCATATAGTACCAGATAAAACTATATGTGTATATTTTTTATTGTAATTTTTTTGTAATGTCTATGCGCTGTCTTATATTTCAATGCATGAACATTCACAATCCATTGGTCGCATTTTATCTGCCATGTAGGCTTTGTTAACTCCAGTTTTTATATTGAATTAGTAGGCAAGTGGAGTAGATCAAGACTTCAACTGCAATGTACAATGTACTGCAGTAAGACTCTGAAGCATTACTGGACAAATATACATCACTTGTCAATAGAGGTTTACATTTTGGGTCAAAATAACAAATACACAGGCCCTAGGCCATTTCGTTTCAATTTCTATAATTAGTGGTAAAAAACATGTTTTCTCACTTAGATTTTTCAAGTGAACAAAAATTTATGTCAAAATCCTGATGTTGTCATTACCATATAATGCCATTCTGTAGCTGAGGTAAAAGTAAAATATGATCGAATTAATGACTAGATAAATTTACAACATAATTCAGATTTCTGCTTGATCAACAAAGTCGAGACGTCAACGCATCTGCTTTTTGAGAAATGACTTCTTCAGGCATTATACAAGGATTCTCTAACAAAAAGTCAAATTGAATTAAACATGAATATAATACTTTGCGAGTCTTAACAGTAAAAAAAACAATGGAAAATGCAAGATAAAATGGAAAAAAATGAAAGATAGTATTGTATACCACTTAACCCATACTGATTTGATGTTAACAATCTCACGGATCGACTTCACAAGAAAGCTGAGATTCCAAACCTCCGTATAATAATGTTCACAACGACCACTGACAATTCCAGACATTACATTAACAGCAATGTTACCAGTAACGAACGCCGTAAAAGATGAAATGTAAAAGATATCATAATTATAATGACATCAGTGAACCATGAAACTTCAACATTAACAACACCGTAATTTAGGAAATTGCATCACCGGAATAAATCCATAATGTTACAACATCTATTAACAAGTTCAAACATCACAGTACAGAATTTAAAAATGGATGCGGTACATATATGGTCCATTTCAAATATAGATTCAAGCTGGTGCACCTTGATTTTTTTTCGGGGCCTGCCCACCCCCATTTCCGTAGAAGTTGGCGACTCCGCACAGGCTCAATCATACTGTGGACGATACCATAATCACACACCACCAAGTTGTGCGGGGGTGTTAAATTATTGTATATCATATCTTATTTCAGTTTTTTTCAATTACAAGATTTTATTTCATATCCAGTTTCAAGTTGCTTTCCCTGGGGGCAAAATGCAACGCTGCGAATGTTTGGAAATGATGCGTTCTGTGTATTGCGAATCGTGATCACAGAAACGAGTGCAGAAAAAAACTCAATGCAAAATGTCACTTATTTGGGCTTACAATGCACAAGTCACTACATAACCGCTACCTTGATCTTTATTTCTATATTTCTTCACTCTTTATTTTTCACACTGGTGTTAATGTTACTTACTTCTTGAAAATAAAATGTTCCGAAATAAAACAAAATGCTCATTGGAACTGCTTCGAACAAGTTTGAAGTTGATTGCCTAACTTGTTTCCACCATTGACTTGACTTTCTCATTTTTTCCTTTCCTCTCTTTCCCATTTCATTCCTTCTTTGTTTCTTTCTTTTCCTCATTTCTTTCATTTTCTTCATTATACTGGGGTTACTTCTTCAAAATTACATGTTCCGAAATGAAACGAAATGCAAATTTGGGTTGCTTCGGACAAGGTTTAAAGTTGTCCGCCTTGTCTTCAGATTGGGGCTCCGGTGTACCGCAGGTCTGGTTATTGATACTTTCAAGCACAGCTGTCTTGCCCACTGCAAAAGTTTCCAGGCGTTTAGGGCTGGCACAACGGGGAACATCAACGTCAGTAAACGGTTTAGAAAACGGGTGGCTGAAATTTCCATTTCGTTTAAAGATCTTTAGTTCCAGTTCTGCCAGCCACGTCATATTGCAATCACATTGGATCGGGTTGTCTTCAATGTACATTTCCTGTACCCACCACGGTGGACCCGGAGAGGCCAAGCCCAGGTCCGCCGCCGAAAACACGGCTAGCTTGTTACGGGCAAGAACGACAACTTGGACGTTTTTCAGTCCTTTTTCGGTGGCCAAGTTTAGCCTTACCGTCGATAAGTGGTTAAACGATAAATCAATCCTTTTAAGTTTTTTCAGGTGTTTCAAAGACTCCCAGTGAAATGTCGTAATGATGTTGCCACTTAGATCTAGTTCGCGAACGAAACGGAAAGCGTCAGAGAAGCCAGGGACAGTTTGGATACGGTTTTGCTGAAGGTGTACCTTGTTTCCCAGACGTTTGAAACCAGAAAAACTGGTCGGAAAAATGGTTATGTTGGAATTGGGGCAGTCGATATCATACATGCCGTATTTTAGCTTATAGCAGCTGGACGGAATACTGGTACTTGCTACAAGTTGCATGAGAACAAAACAGTTTAAATATGCTACTATCATTGTCACAACAAGACAGCAACTTTTTTGTAGTTTTTACAGCGAAAATCTGGTAACATTACTAGAAATCTATATCTGTAGACCACGTCTTTACAGAATTAGAAGGAAAACACGTGGGTTTCAAAATTGCTGTCTGCTACTCCAAAATCTTTACATGCTTGCAGTCAACAGATGGAGTGATGCAAATATATTTCTAATGCATCTAAAGACTACAGACCCAGAGTTTTTCTAGATGCTCAGATGAATTGATTAGTTTCAGATGACTCCAGTTAGTTGGGATGTCAGCCGTTCCATTTCCCCGTCAATAAACCTGCAGGTCAAAATAGTGCACGATAGACTTTGGTATCTACACCTATATTAAAGTCATCCTATTTCAGGGCGCCAAGAAATATTTTGGAAGAAGAAATCAGTAATATTTTTGCGTTTATTGTCATTTTTAGCATTATGGGATAGGGTAGATTCAACTTACTATATCAATCTAAAAAATGACAAGTGTCTTTGAAAATCAAATTCTATTGGTTACATGTACTATTCATATTTAGCCATTTTTTCTTCTTTTTTTCTGTAACTTTCCTAGCCTGGGTACCATCCTGGTTAGTTTACGTCCGCTCCTACAGTCGCTACCACCAACAAGTAGCGACTGTAGGAGCGGACGTAAACTAACCAGGATGGTACCCAGGCTATAACTTTCCTTAGTGGGTGTAGCAAAAGAAATCCCTATATACTAGAATATGAGAAGACCCTGACCACTGAGCATCCTTGAACTCAAGAAAATCTGTTAAAGCCGAAGAGTGTACTTTGTAAGTTTACAAGGTAGGTTATACATAAATGTTGAAAAAATGAAAAGATTATTAGAGATCAACTCCATGACAAAAATGAAACAGTACGTACCGTAGAACACACTCTGATGCCGAGTAAAGAAACAACACTCCCACGGTGAGGTGACGAGCAGCCGTGAATCTGCATGCAGCAAACGGAAATAAACAATCTCCCGGCGCAGATCCGCCAGCTTTTATTGTCTACATCCTCCGGGCGTAACCTGGCATCCAGCCGGCTCCGAGGGACCAAACAGATCAGTCACCAAGGCAAATATGCATCCATGGCAGCCCTGGAAACGTCTGGTGACGAGATTATCATCACGTGGCTCGTCATGGCTCATCTTGCATTGTACGCCCAGCCCTACACATTACTAAGACTAATTTTCTAGTCGGAAAGGTTATATAGGATGAAAAAATACCAAAGCGTATGTCGTATCTCCCCAGACGTAAATTGTGCCATCTCCCACACTGATTTGATTTTACAACTGACATCCATCGATCACCAAAAATGATGTAAGCGCCAAAGTAAATGATTGAGAAAAATCTAGATAGTTTTTAGATTATCATTACACATTGGTTATGACGCCATAACCTTACCAGTGGTGATCGCATCTCATAAACAGTTCAATTCTGCCCCCCCCATAAATAACCTGGTGTTTTTTTTTTTTATTTATTTCACAAGTAAGACAAAGTACAGGACAAAGTGATAGCGCACTCAAGTTACAATACTTATTTTGACGCTACCACTTAATAAATGAAATACAAGGAAATAAGGGATAACAAAATGTGAAATGGTATAATAAAGTAAAAAGATGTTTAAATCCCATAAACACCTCGACCAATCAGAATCGACGGAAATCGCCGCCAGTGTGAGTTGTAGCGCTAGGGACATTTTTGTAATGTTTGATTTTGGGCAAAGGAAGGGAACCCATATTGGTATGGATTTCTGTTGTGCCAGTTGCTTATACACGATGTCCAACGCGTCTCCCAAAAAAGTGGATATACATGTAAGTTTTGCACCACCTTCTAAAAACAAGACAACGCAGCTACTGAAAGAAGCATGATCACGGAAAATCACTTTTTATTACGCATACACTGTGTTCATTTCTTGAGCCTGCTTCATCATTAATATATAGGAAAGTAGGCAGTTTAAAATCAATTCTATCCGCGAACTCGCTTCTATGTTGGTGTATATCTGTATCTGTAGAGCCGGTATAACCACCTTTAGGCGTAACACACCAGCTTCGCAGGCACGCGGCTCGGCGGCAGCTGGCTTCATTACACCGATCGGCTTGTCACACCCAACACTCGAACATCTAACTCTAGACATTGTTTAAAGCTATCTAATGACAATGCCCCTACTGTACTTGGGGACAGCGAGTTCCACTCTGCGTGTGTTTCAGTTCAGAGATGGATATTCATAATCTGACGTCGCTGTGGCAGTTGATATTAGAAGTTTCGAGAGATACACGTGCACGTACATGTACACGTGAGTTTCTGGTATGTTCTCATCCAATCTGACCGTCTCTCAGATGAGTCTGTGTGGGAGGACTACGAGACAAGGAATGACACAACGAGGTAAGGCCACACCGCCTTAATTTTATGGATGACATCCTCTGAAGACCCCCAAACTAGTGCGCGCGGGCGAATAAAAAAAAATCCGGCCAAAAATAAAAATGTTACTAAACCACAGGGATGCAAAGCTGGTATTGTGAATTTGTGGCAGTACTTAGCGATGTATAGCAACATGCTGGCTTTTGGCCGAATTTATGAATCGGCACTGTACGTATGTACTAAGTTCTTGAGTCGTGGAGGTTCGGTAGCCTGGGTGCCCGGCTCCGTATTATATTGTCGCTGACTACCATGGACTACCCACGCCGCTAAAGACAGGCCAGAACCTCGGTGGACGTGATCTTTTTTTTTTTTTTGAGAACAGGCGAAAATCAATGCGCGCGTGGATGTCATCCATAGAATTAAGGCGGTGTGGCCTAAGCACGTGTAGGGACCTCCTGCTCATCACCAGTCTCAGGAATGACACAACGAGCTAAGCACGTGTGGTAACCTCCTGCTCATCACCAGTCTCCCCCAGGGCTGCTGGCTGAAATTCTTCGGCATTATAAGCTTCTATCCCCGCCGGACAAGTCTAGCCCACCCCGGTGATTTTTCCTGAGGCTGCAGCTGGTAGAATACGGCTCACTGTATCTTTACGTATGTATAAGATTCTAATTCAGAACTATATTGCAGTTTTTCCTTCTTTGCTCTTTTACCTATGATTGCAACTTAAGTTAATCCTTTGTTAATTGTTGTTTGTTGTTTGAATCATTTTACATGTTTATAGTTCTACATGTTAACAACTGTTTTATTTGATAAAATTTTTCTTGTCATTGTCCGTTATTATTACTATTTGAATTGTCAAAATTGCATTAAGAATCAGCTGTTTAGTTACATCAGGGAGGTCTTCGAACAAGGCATTATGGCTTCTTGCCCATACCCTCGAGCTCGAGTTCTTTTTCTTGTTGTTATTTTTGTAAGGCCACACCAAGTAAATTTTATGGATGACGTCCTTTGGAGACCATAAATCTAATGCGAGAGGGCGAAAAAAAAACAACAAGAAGGGCCCTAAAAAACAAGATGCCTAGATTAGAAATATACTAAGAGACGACAAATGTTAGGACTCACATTGAATGAGGTGACGCAGTGTAACAAGCAAGAAGTCTTTTATTATGACCAAAACAGCAATAAATCAGGTGGAACAGCAGCTGTCGTCCTGTCCTGTTTCTTTCAGCAGGATGGTCCTGTCAATAGACACTTTCTTACCGATTCTCGTTACGAGTTTCACGTCAATCTGACAATTTGCGGCACTGTCGTGATCTTTGGTCATAGTTACAAGAAGCGGAATTTCTTGGGTTTTTTTCTAGGAACAGGCCAAAATCAATGCGCGCGCGGACGTCATCCATAAAATTTACTTGGTGTGGCCTAAGTAACATTTGTGTTAAAACTAAAATTGTCACAACATTATGACTACTACCTATAGTTAATGAATTTCGACTGGCGCCCAAAGCTAAAAAATAAGTATAATGGCAACAAGAGTTCCACGATCTCATACCTTCGCCAAAAGATGTTAACCCTTGCGGGTGACGAATTCTACAATTTTAATCATTGATTTTGTAAATAAGAGCCTCATTTGCATGGATTATATCAGTTGATCATATTCTCCACCCAATGACAGCCTTATCATAACAAAAAGGCTATTATAGCACTTCCTCATAAATTATGCAAATGAGGTCATGATTTGAATAAATTATGTTTAACCTTCACTTGACTTCCAAATGTGGCAAGTATGAAATTCGGGGTGCAGCAGTTACAACTATGGAATTATAAGAATTTGCCATTAATTATGCAAATTAGGTCCTCATTTACATAATCTATATCCTCAGATGTTTTCTCGTTCTCAAGTAGATGTCACAACTGTTTCATAGTTCTATTATCGAACAAATCAGATTTATAGAATTCCCTCATTAATTATGCAAATTAGCTCCTGATTTGCATAATTGTCATCTGATTATGTCAAGCATCACTTCAACTACCTACATACCAAAAATCACGACAATACGTCAACCGGTTCTTGAGTTATCGTCCTTCAAATTTTTTTCAACAAATGCTCCTGCAGTTCCAGAACAAGGCGCTAGGGGACCCAAACTCATGTCACTTCTTCCCTACCCCAAGAGCTATCTACCAACCAAAATTCGTGACCCTAGCATGTCCAGAACATGAGATATCAAAACCGAAAGTTCAGCTGCAGTACCTAGGAAAGCTGCCAGGGGGCCCAAAATCTAATCATTTCTAGGTCTCATGAAGTCCTACCCACCTACCAAGTTTCATTCCAATCCATCCACTGCTTCTCGAGTTATCTTGCTAAACCACACGCACACACACACACAAAACACACACACACACACACACACACACACAGACAAACGCTACTGAAAACATAACCTTCTTGGCGAAGGTAATTAAGTTAAAATCAGAATTATACGTATACCATTTTGTTCATCAGGTCAATTGTTTCAACGACGGCGTTTGCGGTAACGCAGACCGTCGTGGCTTCCCGATCTCTACGGCGCTAAGAGTGTTCTCGCCCGCCAATCCTCCCGCCCAGCGCACGGCAGAGGTTCCAATTATGTCGCCATGAAGACGGCAATAATTGCAGAAACCGGCTGGAAAGATACAGACTGACAGATCAACAAACCGGGACTGGAACACTACAAAGCCAGTCCGTACAGAATAGACATTAGGGAAACAGAACAGCTGAAGTCTCATCACGAGTCGTCTTAAAAACATTATTAATCACCTTTGTGGGTCTTTAGCCTTGATATATATATAGAGAGAGATTAAATATACAGCGATTGGTATGTAAAATTCTGAGATTTCTGAAAAAATCCAATATTTCTAAAAAGCATTGCCGTTAAGTCCTTTCTGAGACGTTGCAGTCTTCAGATGTCCGATATATTAATTCATTAAAACAACGATTTCTAAATTGGTAGTAAGCTCCTCAAAGGTACCTCATCTGAAAAGCTTACTTTATCAGCTTATTGATACATAGAAATATTGGAATAGAGATTTTCAAATTGCAAGTTATATTCTCATGGCCATGGGTAGTTCTTTTAAAGACGCTGCTGCCTTGTGACTGCCATGATTGTGAAGTATTTGAACTGTTTTATTTTCATGCAGCTTGTAGCTAGCGCAAGTGCTAGTGATGCTATTCCACCTAGCTGTTATGTGTCCGATCCAGCTCTGTATCCACACGGGATGGCGGATATCCACTGCCCAAAGTCCAATATAACTATTTTTCCAACTATTTTTCCATCTAGTGTAAAACACCTGGGAAAGGCGGTAGACCTTCCGCAAAACCGAATCCGAACCGTCCCTGGTTTTTCCAGAGTTTTCACCTTCGTCCGCAGACTAAATCTCAGTGAAAACCTCATTACAACATTCAATTGGGAGTCTCTGAAACACCTTAAAAACCTTGGATGGCTTGATTTGTCGTATAACCAGTTATCGACGGTAAGACTTGACCTAGCCGGACTGAAAAACGTCGTAGCGATCGGTCTCGCCTTTAACAAGCTAGCCGTGTTTTCGGCTGCGGACCTGGGCCTGACTGCTTTTGGTTTTATGTGGCTGGACATATTGTTTATACATGGTAATCCCATCCACTGCGATTGCCGTATGGCGTGGCTATCAGAAATGGATTGGAAGATATACAGCTGTTGGCATAAGAAGTGCAATGGCCCTGTGAGGAACCACCCGTTTTATAGAGCGTTCACTGATGTTGGCGTGCCTCGCTGCGGTAGTCCTAAACACCTGAAAAATTTAGAAATAGGCTCGACAGATGTGTATCGCAGGATCAACAACCAGGCCTGCAGTAACAATGGTACACGTGAGCCCGTGCCACACACGTCTGAAAACAAGGCAGGCAACTTCAAACCTTGCCCCAAGCAGTCCAAATTTGCATTTCATTTTGTCTAAATATTTCATTTTGAAGACGTACAATGTAACTTCGGCAAGAAAAATGAAAAAAAAAAGGAAATGAAAAAAAAGCTAAAGAAAAGGTAGGAAATAAGAAAGAGAAAGGAGAAAACTATTTACAGAAAAAACAGCCAATTTTTTTAAATCTAATCTCATGTATGAAAACTTTATTTTCAAGAAGTAACATCAGCATCTGTATCCGTATAGCCGGTATAACCACCCTTCGGCGTAACACTCCAGCTTGGACGGCACGCGGCGCGGCGGCAGCTGGCTAAGAAAAATTGAGGAAATAGTGAAGAGTGGAGTAGAAAATAGAAGCAAAGAGCAAGCGCAAATAGCTGTCAATGTATTTTTTTGTTTGTTTGTTTGGTACATTGTTTTCGCTTGTCTCTGTGTTCCTCTCTAGAAATATCTCCCTTCCTCTATCTCTCTCTCATTCCCCCTCTCTAGATCTCTCTCAATTCTCGGTACCGCTTCATTTCGTGCAACTAATAGAGTCGCAAGGCAGTGTTTGTACAATTGTTTGTCACTTTGCTTAAAAAAACAAAGTACTGTAGTGTGGGAAAGGGAAGATTTCAATGGCTTTATTTTATTACTTTTGTCATCATAATGCTGTACTATGTAAAGTAAGTATATTTGCTCATAATGTAGCTGTTTAACTGAAACTACTGCAAACTGATATATTTGTTTTATTCGATGTTTTCGAATGTAAATTCTTTGTAATCTAGGACCTGTCTATTTGTGAAAAAAATGTAAAGGTCAATATATATATATGTTAATGATTGAGAACAGTAGTGTGATTTGTTACATTTGAAATCCAGCTGCACTCATCTACTAATTCTGTACACAAACTGCAGTGACAAAACCTAACATGTATGCCAAGGTTGTAGACTGATTCCCTATTCCAGTACGTGTAAGAAGTCAGTACAAATTTGAAGAACAAAATGACTGTATACCTAGGAAAAATATTACTGTATACTTATGTATATAACTTTACTGCTGTTTTGCTGCTTGTAGCTTCTTTAAACGGTATCATTAAGATACAGTTTAGTATGTAAGAGTTGTTTTTTATTCACTCCCCCAACACTATACCAACAACGGTGCGTCCCCATGAGTCAGACTAATTCTGCGTGAAACTGTGGTTCACGTCATATCTGCAATCTAATCTTACACCACGTTGCCTTCCACGTGTCGCTTAAGATGACATGTTTTCTGTTGACACATTCCATGCACGTTTTATTTAGAAATGCTGCTCAAAATTAGTTTTTGAATGGCGGAATAGTCCCCCCTTGTGAGATTCATCTTATGTCTGTTACCTTGCCGCACTGCTGTTTACCCTGTGATTCCCAGAATATTCTACTTTATCTAGCTTGTGTCAATTACAATCGCCAGTTCAGCTCTTTTGTTCCAATCACTAAGTTTACCTTTGGACTTCTTGTGACCGTCGTGATTTATTCTGATTTGAGTAATTAGAATGGATGTAGCCATTGCGGTGTCATTTAATAGACTTGTGCTCATTTCATCAAGTATATTTGCTGAATGAAAAGTATAACCAGTGAAGTCAAGCACATATACTATAGCTGATGTAAAAAAACACACAATAAAATCCATAAATCACAAAAACGTCTCAATCTGGAGGCTTTATTAACAATCAAAACTGAATCGTAAATACGTTGCTATGTTTTGTTGCAGCTTGAGATTGCAGTTGTGTTTTAGTATTTATTTCTCGTCTATACATTTTTCCATGTGTTGAAAAAAGGCCCGATCAGCCCAGCCTGGGTACACCATGCTTCTATGACCGGTTTCCATAGTGCCAAGCGCCTATTGGAAGTTCTGGAAATGGAACAGGTTTTCTCGGTTTCAAGCTGTATGGAGTACAAACATTCAGGATGAAGATCCAAATCAGCCTCTGGCAGCGATGGATTGTATAACACATAACAGATTACTATCTCCAAGCAGAGGTTTGGGTTTTGGGTTATTTTTGGCGTGTTTTTAGACTTCTTTGTCGGGGTTTCTTTTTTTGCACTGGACTTTTTTCTTTCACATTGAAATCCCGATAAAAAAGTTTAAAAACACGCCCAAAATAACCAAATCCTCTGCTTGGAGAGTAATAACAGACGTCCTGACTCTTCAATTCTTCCCCATTTCAGATTCCTCATCTCTGTGCTTTCTCTTGAAGTGGCGGTCGACACTGCCTTTGGTTGCAGCACAATAGTCGCACCGGCCGCATTTGTAGGGCTTCTCGCCTGTGTGTTTTCTCATATGTACAGGTAGATCAGCCCTAACAGCCGTACTGTAACCGCACTCCTTACACACGTAGGGTTTCTCACCGGTGTGTTTTATCATAACGTGTTCGTCTAAACGGTTTTTCTGTGCAGCAGAATAGTCGCACTGGTCACACTTGTAGGGTTTTTCACCTGTATGTGTTTTCATGTGCCGGGATAAGTTAGCTGTATAAGCCGTACTGTATCCGCACTTCCCACACATGTAGGCTTTCTCGTCACTATGTTTAGCCATGTGTTGATCTAGATGAGATTTCCGAGCAGCGGTATAGTCACACTGGTTACATTTGTAGAGTTGCTCACCGGTATGTTTTCTTCTATGGTAGGAAAGGAGCGAAACGTCAGTCGTCCTGTATCCGCAGTCCTCGCACATGTAGGGTTTCTCACTTGAGTGTTTTACCATGACGTGTTGGTCTACTTGAGATTTTCGCGCAGCAGAGTAGTCACACTGGTCACACTTGTAGGGTTTCTCACCTGTATGTATTTTCTTGTGTTGGGATAAGTTCCAACTTTTAGCAGTACTGTATCCGCACTCTTCGCAAATGTACGGTTTTTCACCGGTGTGTGTTTTCTTGTGCCTGGATAAGACAGCACTGTGAGCCGTTCTGAATCCGCACTCCCCACACATGTAGGGTTTCTCACCTGTGTGCTTTGTCATGACGTGTTCGTCTAAACGTCCCTTCTTTGCTGCAGAATAGTCACACTGGTCACATTTGTAGGGTTTCTCACCTGTGTGTGTTTTCATGTGTTCCGTTAGGCTAAACTTATGAGCCGTTTTGAACCCACACTCGCCGCACACATATGGTTTCTCGCCGGTATGTTTTCTCATGTGTTTAAATAAGAGATGCTTTTCTGCTGTTCGGTAGCCACATTTCCAGCAAATAAAGGTATGCTTTGCTACAGGCAGACCGCTATCCTGTTCTATACTACTCTGTACAGTTGTCTGAGGCAAGACGTCTTCGTCAGACCCGGTAAAATTTACACCAAACGTTTCGTCGTCTTGAAAGTCCATTTCCTCTTTCTGCTCCCACGTCGTATCTGTTGTCTCATCCGCCATGTTGTTCATCCCTATCTGTCCTGTACGTAAATGTAGATGTGATGACACATCCTCGCTAGACTGGGTACATGTTATCCTACACGTTTCCTCACAGACAACGTTTCGCTGTGATCCCGGGATTACTTTTTCCCTCCCTTCGATGTGCGTATTGTCCCAGGGACATTCAGCTGGCAGGCTTACGTCGTAAGCTTCCTGGTATGCAGAGCCCCCTGCTTTGCTCTGTTGCCATCTGATACCGGTGTTTTCTGTCTCCTCCTCTTTGATGTTTGTCTCGTTCGCACATTGTTCCGGTCGAAGCTTTTTAACAGGAGGTTCACATGTTAACCAATCCATCTCTAAAGTAGAGGCAGATAAAATATAGAAACAGGTCAGTTAGAATATATAGATGTCATAACTCTGTATTATTTGTATTTTGAATTATTTTGTAGGTAAACTATAATATAACTTAGTAGTTAGTAATGATACCTCGTTGATTACTTAGTATCATGCAAAAAGAAGGTTTTGGTTATCAGAATCCACAACATTAATGGTTTCCTAAACAGATTACACATGTCGTGGAAAAGTCCTGTATCTTTCGATCAGTTCCGCGTTGATTATACAAATGAGGTCCATATTTACATATGTACCTGTGTGAATTAATACTCCGAATGAACACAGAGAATGAAATGAATTCCCGTCACTGCACTGTAACATTTTCCCAGGACCATGTATCACCTCAGCCCACCCCTACAGCTTCTTGAGTTTTGCTCAGGTTAGTATATGATGATACACCGTACACAAAGATACACTCCCAAAACTAATAGACTACAGAGTATTCCGTTGACTCTACATATGTCCTGAAATGCTAGGACTAGGAGTTTGTCACACAAAGATAAATCGCCAAGTCTGTGATCTTTCACCCGACTTCCTGTCAGGTTTTTAGTATTGAGACGTGACATGAATGCTGTAATTATTTTGATATTAGAAACACACACGCACTCGCGATAAAAAGCTATTTGAACATCTATTGTTCGCGATTTTTGTATCGTTTCTGACGGTATATTCTACCAATGCAATGTACGAATCGAAAAGTGACAGCTAATACATTGCATGCATGTATTCTCGTGAGTTTACGTGGCCACCCTCCCCATACACATACCACACACATTTCTAATTCATAACACAGCAAGTACGTACTAGGGAGCGTCAACGACAGTCAAAGGTCTTACCTGTCGGTTTATTGTGGTTTAGCTATCTCCAAGGCTTCTGGAATTCCGTACAAGCCGCTTCAGTTATTCGTATATGATACTAGTAGCAAATACGATGACGTCGCCGAAATGGCGAGCGAAGGGTGCAGAGGTGAAAGGTCACACACCTGATACTTCCTTGAGTGTACGAGTCAATCAACATATCGCCTTAGCCCAGCGCGTGCGGCATGTGATTTTGCGTGTATTAAATCGACTGTTTAATTATTTCACCTATTAGGAAAACCGGGTCGGGGGATTTGGCCATCAAAGCCTGTGTTCTTGAGATCCCAGGATTCGTGAATTATCTCAACTTATCTAACGCCATTGATACAAAATCCTCCCGCAAAAAAGAAGTAACCACAAAATGACTGTGGCACCGCCGCATTTATTCATTACTTAGCTATAGGTAAATCCACCAATGAAAAGTATACATACGGTAACGATTCATAGTTTTTCATACCTCTTTTAATGCAGCCTACATGGCCCTACATTGCAAACTTCAAATTTATTCATTCTTCAAATAAAATATATTTTATAAGTTTAGCGTAACACGGGGTGCAGAAGTATATACTATTCCCTGTACCAAATAGTCAAGAGATATACTACGTTTATAAAGCTGCTGAACATTGTATCACAAAACATTGATGAAAATGATCGTGTTTACATTTTCGATACACATGATGCTTCTAGTTTATTTTGATAAGTCATTTGTTAACATTTACTTGCATTCTAAAGGATCGTGTGCATTGTTGCTAGAATAATAAATTTATTTCCGCACACGCTTTTCCACCCGTATGTTTAACCATATGTTGGTCTAAATGATGTTTTCGGGTAGCAGAATAGTCACACTGGTCACATTTGTAAGG
The DNA here is from genome assembly GCF_001625305.1 of Branchiostoma belcheri. Classification (NCBI taxonomy): domain Eukaryota; kingdom Metazoa; phylum Chordata; class Leptocardii; order Amphioxiformes; family Branchiostomatidae; genus Branchiostoma; species Branchiostoma belcheri. Next base: position 338,524 of record NW_017804143.1, read on the forward strand.
TTTCTCACCGGTGTGCTTTACCATGACGTGTTGGTCTACCTGAAATTTCTGTACAGCAGAATAGTCACACTGGTCACATTTGTAGGGTTTTTCTCCTGTATGTGTTTTCATGTGCCGAGAGAGGTTAGCTTGATAGGCCGTACTGTATCCGCACTCCCTACATATGTATGCATCATCACCAGTATGTTTAGCCATGTGTTTCTTCAAATAACGGCCATGTGCAGCGGAATAGTCACACTGGTCACATTTGTAAGGTTTCTCTCCTGTATGTTTTCTCTTGTGTCTTGTCAAGGAAAATCTTTCAGCTGTCCTGTAACCACACTCCTCGCACAGGAAGGGTTTTTCACCGGTGTGCGTTGTCATGACGTGTTGGTTTAAAGCATCTTTCCGTGTGGAAGAATAGTCACACTGGTCACACTTGTAGGGTTTCTCACCTGTATGATTTTTCATGTGTCGGGTTAGGTGAGACCTATTAGCCGTTCTGTATTCGCACTCAGTACACGCGTAGGGTTTTTCACCAGTGTGTTTTGTCATGACGTGTTGGTCTAAATGACTTTTCCGTGCTGCGGAATATTCGCACTGGTCACAGTTAAAGGGTTTCTCACCTGTGTGTTCAACCATAATGTGCCGGTCAACCTGGCCTTTTTGGGTTGCAGAGTAGTCGCACTGGTCACACTTGTAGGGTTTTTCGCCTGTATGTGTTTTCATGTGCCGGGATAAGTTAGCTGTATAAGCCGTACTGTATCCGCACTTCCCACACATGAAGGCTTTCTCGTCACTGTGTTTAGCCATATGTTGATCTAGATGAGATTTTCGAGCAGCAGAATAGTCACATTGGTCACATTTGTAGAGTTCTTCTCCGGTGTGTTTTTTCCTGTGGTAGGAAAGGAGGGAAACGTCAGTCGTCCTGTATCCGCAGTCCTTGCACATGTAAGGTTTCTCACCGGTGTGTTTAACCATGACGTGCTGGTCTAAACGGTCTTTCCGTGCTGCAGCATAGTCGCATTGGTCACACTTGTGCGGTTTCTCACCTGTATGTGTTTTCATGTGCTGGGATAGGTTAGGCCTATGAGCCGTTCTGAATCCGCACTCCCCACATACGTACGGTTTCTCACCGGTATGTGTTCTCATGTGTTTAAACAAGAGGTGTCTTTCTGCTGTTCGGTAGCCGCACTTCCAGCAAATGAATGCATGGGCTGCCCAGTTGTTGCCATCTTGTACTATACTGCTCTGTACAGATGTCTGTGGCAAGAACTCATCGTTAGACCAGGTACAGTTTATACCACACGTTTCCTTCTCTGGAAAGTCATTTTTCTCGTTCCGCTGATGTCCCATGTCTACTGTCTGGTTCCAACTGTTACTAGTATACACCTCGTTATTCCCAGGATACCAAGTTGGTAGGGTTACACTGAACGTTCCCTGTCCCTTGCTATACGTTTCCTGGCGTAGCACGTGGTCTTCTTCGCCCTGCCCCCACCCCGTGTCGTCTGACTCCTCTTTTATGTGCGTCTTGTTTGAAAGACAATCAGTTGGTAGTTTTTCATCGTACGTCTCCAGACATAGTGTGTCTTCTTCTTTGTCCTGTTGCCATCCCGTGTCTCCTGTGTCCTCCTCTTTGGTATGTGTCTCACTCGCAGTTTGCTCCATGACAACATTTATTACGGAAGCCACACATGTGAACTCGTCCATCTCTGAAATAGATGAAAATATAGGAAATACATAAATGATCAGGCGTAGAGGCTAATTTTTCTCTATTAGGAAATACTGAATAGGCGCGGACCTTACCTATAAAATGTGTTCTGTAAATTCAATATAGTTCAAATACCACGATACTTGTGTTAATTAAACACGTAGACAGAGATCTTCAGTGCGTTTGATCATGCCCATTCAAAAAGTCATGAAAATAGACATGGGAAGCCATGTCATTTGAAACAATTTCACCTTGATTATACAAACAGTGAGCGACTGTGTGTGTGTGTGTGTGTGTGTGTGTGTGTGTGTGTGTGTGTGTGTGTGTGTGTGTGTGTGTGAGTAAACAATGTTTACATTATATATGCACAGGAATCAGTTTTACCAGTATGCTTTAATCGACGTACATGCATTTGGAACAGCAGCACGCAAATATAGGTAAAGCCATTATGACTCTAGAAACTCTACGCATTATCCCTACACTGAAATTATTATTGAATCAGATATAATCCGTAACATATATCTATTTTTATGGAGGTTTGCTTGTTAATACTCAGAGAGCTCGAGGCACTGGAATATTCCAATGACCTCAGCCATGACCTGGAATACTAGGAGCTTGGCTTGTCAGAAAGATGAATCACGTAGTCTGCAATTCTCGACCCCACTTCCTGCCATGCCAGTTTCCCAGTTCTGCGACGTGACTAAAATGTGAAACTTTTCTTTCCAATACTTTTCATAAATGAACACAGATATCCACATAAAAATTGCCTCCTAAGATCTACCTCTAGAGGATACAGCATATTGATAAATTGTTTCTTACGGTAGCTGTTACATAATACATGCATATTTAACGTTGACGAGTATATAGCTACACTGCCCCCCCCCCTCTGCATAAATTTACGAACCCATATACCAATTTATCGCTAAACAAACACAGGATAGGAAGCGTATACGATAATAAAAGTTCTTACCTAACGGTTTACGGTGGTTAATGATCCTCTCCACTTCTGGGATTCCGTAAAATCGCGTCAGTTTGGAAGAGATTATCAAAGACGATGACGCCAACCAAAAAAAAAAGATGGCGGTGGTAAAGGGGCAAAGGTCACGAACCTGATACTCACTTGAGTGTTGGTCTATCACAGATTGTCGTATAACGCTTTTGGCTCGGCACTAAGTGCGATATATGGGTCTTACCTGTGGTATCGTGTGGAATAATCACTTAATGTGAATGCTGAATATGTAATATATATATAAGTTTTAGCATTAAACAAAGATTTATTAATGATTATTAACAATAAAAATAGACCAATTCATTATGCTACTTTGAATACATATCTTTTATTTGTAAACGCATACATATCTTTTATTTAAATAATATGGCAAAAAGCGGATGACGGTTGGCTAATTGGCATATGTCTTAATAATTTATATGTATGGTGTAAACAAGACAGCAATCGCTCGTATTGTTTGGTTAATATAAATAGAATGTCTCTTCTGTAACAATTGGATTCTTGTTCCATGTTATAAACACTTTTACATTATCTTGACTGACTGAGCCTGTTTCAGAAATTATCATGTAAACTGATCACTTGGCCGGGGATATGATGATGCTATGATGACTGGAAATCACTTGCTCATTTCAATTGAATACAATTATTCAACTGTCTTAGCGAGGTTTTTCTTCCATTCAAACTGACAGCTAGTTCTATCATGATCAATTGTTATCTCTCCATACACTAATAGGCAGTCAAACATCCGTAATCCTTTCAAATACAGGTTTCTAGAATAGTCGCACTAGTTACATTGTATGTTCTCTCCTGTATGCTTTTTCATGTGTCTTGTTAGGTGAGACCTATTAGCCGTTCTGTATTCGCACTCCTCACACTTGTAGGGTTTTTCACCGGTATGTTTTACCATGACATGTTGTTCTAAATGGGCTTTCCGTCCTGCAGAATAGTCGCATTGGTCACATTTGAAGGGTTTTTCACCTGTATGATTGTTCATGTGTCTGGTTAGGGTAGACCTGTTAGCCGTTCTGTATCCGCACTCATCACACATGTAGGGTTTCTCGCCGGTGTGCTTTGTCATAATGTGTTGGTCTAAATGGGCTTTCTGTGTTGCAGAATATTCACACAGCTCACATTTGTGCGGTTTTTCGCCGTGTGTTTTCATGTGCCGGGATAGGTTAGAGGTATAAGGCGTGCTGTAACCGCACTCCCCACACACGTAAGGTTTCTCGCCGGTGTGTTTTACCATAACGTGTTGATCGACTTGAAATTTCTGTACGGCAGAATAGTCACACTGGTCACATTTGTATGGTTTGTCGCCTGCACGTGATTTCATGTGCCAGGATAGCACCTTATAATCCATTTCCACCCCCGCTTGCTCACCAGCATGTCCATGTTTAATCATATGTTGGTTTAGGTGATGTTGTCGAGTGGCAGAGTAATCACACTGGTCACATTTGTAGGGTTTCTCGTCTGTGTGTGTTTTCATGTGCTGGGTGAGGCCATCCTTATAAGCCGTTCTATACCCACAATCTCCGCACGCGTAGGGTTTCTCACCGGTGTGTTTTGCCATGACGTGTTGGTCGACCTGAAATTTCTGCACGGCAGAATAGTCACACTGGTCGCATTTGTATGGTTTTTCACCTGTATGTGTTTTCATGTGCCGGGTCAGGTTAGCCTGATAGGCCGTACTGTATCCGCACTTCCCACACATGTAGGCTTTCTCGTCACTATGTTTAGCCATATGTTGGTCCAAATGGGACTTACGAGCAGCGGAATAGTCACATTGGTCACATTTGTAGAGTTCTTCACCGGTGTGTTTTTTCCTGTGGTAGGATAGAAGCGAAAATTCTGCCGTTTTGAATCCGCAGTCCTCGCACACGTAGGGTTTCTCGCCAGTGTGTTTTATCATGACGTGCTGGTCTAATCGGCCTTTCCGTGCTGCGGAGTAGTCACACTGGTCACACTTGTAGGGTTTCTCACCTGTATGTGTTTTCATGTGCCGGGATAAGCTAAACCTATGGGCCGTACTATAGCCGCACTCCCCGCACACAAAGGGTTTCTCATCGGTATGAGTTTTCATATGTCTTAACAAGAGATGTCTTTCTGTCGCTCTATAACCGCACTTCCAGCAAATGTAAGTATGCGTTGCCACTTGGCTGTCCTCCTGTGCTGCACTGCTCTGCAAAGTTATCTGTGGCAAGACTTCTTCGTTAGACCCGGTGTGGTTTACACCGAACATTTCGTGATCAGAAAACTCATTTTCCTCGTCCTGCTGCTCCCAACTGTTTCCTGTTTTCTGTTGGTTTTCACTGTACGAGTCAGGTACTAGATTATTTTCTTGTTTGTCCTGCTGCCATTCAGTGCTTCCCGGTATGTCTTCTTCTTCTTTGATGCCCATCTCCTTCAAAGGGTAACTTGGTAGCCTTACGCCGTGCGTTTCCTGACATTTACTGTATGATTCCTGGCACGGTAAGTCCTCATCATTGTCCTGCTGCGATCCGGTATCTCCTGTGTCCTCCTCTTTGATGTGTGTCACGTTCCCAAAGTATCCAGTTGGTAGGTTTGCGCTGTATGCTTCCTGGTGTGACACGTCTTCTTCTTTGTCTTGTTGCCATTGCGTGTCTTCTGTTTCTTCCTCTTTGATGTGTGTCACGTCCAATTGTTCGGCACGAAGCTTTTTAACTGGAGGTCCACATGTGGACTCGTCCATCTCTAAAATAGAAAGAAAACAATTAGATGCTAATTCCACGCATTTGCCTTACACATTCAGAACCCCGGACACCAGCCTACCAAGGTTGGCTAGTGTTAGAGCGTTAGCCTCCTTCGCAGACTTGTTGGGCGGCGGCATTTTTTTTTTCGGTGAGCGACGCGAGTTATGCCGCGGAGGGACGATTTTGCCGCCGAAGGAGTTTTTGCCATGTAGCGGAAAACCTTCTCTCCATGGCAAAAACTCCCTCACCTCCCAACAAGTCTGCGAAGGAGGCTAGGCTAGTGTTGGGGAGTCCATATTAGGCTAAGTGTGAGGCCTCGACCCAACCCCTCCATTTTGCTCCTTGGGGCTTTACCGGTCAGACATATGAGGATATACTCGCACAGACACACAAAAAAACTCAGCTCAGCTCAGTCTTCCGTCCACTGTACATAAACTGGAACGCTACGAACTTTGTCATTACAAGCTTGCTTAGTGACGAATCACCGAGTGTGCGATCTTTGACCCTGCTTCCTATCAACTTCCCAGTGCTACGTGACCGGAATGGGGTGTTCCAAAATACACGTGGAGGGGCGTGTCACATAATAGCAATGTCCAAAATCATATTTTGTGTCACTATTCTACCTTACTTCCAATCAAGATTTCCTCAATCCCTGTCGCCTATCCTTGTGTCAATCCGGTATTGCTCAAAGTCAAACCCCGCCCTAGTTCCAATCTGGATTTGTTCAAACCCTAACGTTACCTGCTGGTGCCAAAGGCTAATCAACATGAAGATTTGCTCAAACAGTGCGTACCCTTATGATAACAGTTAACCCTATCTAGACCGGGGGGGGGGCTAAAAGTGCCCGCGGCAACTTTGATGTCACATAGCGTCTAAACGGCTAAAGCTAGAACCGCCAAACTTGGTGACTTTTCCTAAAATATTGTTGGCAACAAATCTGTATCAGTGGAATAAGATTATGATTTTTCTTGTTGCCATGGCAACGGGTTTCTGACAGGCATTTTTTGCCAAATATAATAATTTCCATTTAAAGAACAGAATTTTATGGGTTTTATGTCCAGTTACACATTGTTTCTAATATTAATAACATCACATATAATTATATGTAAATTTCATCATTAAAAATGCATAATTTATGCTAATTTGATGACGTCATTGGCCGAAATCCAAGATGGCGGACCATATCAGTAGATCAGGTAAATACAGCTTATTTTCCTTAAAATTTTATCAATACTCCCATTTCTTTTTACAAAAAAGGTTCATATGAACGTCTTTAGTCTGTTTATAATGTATTTTAGGCTTTATCCTGAAAAAAACTATTTTTCAAAATTCAAGATTGATGATCCAAGATGGCGGATAGGTAATATATGCATGACGTCATTTTATGACGTCACCGGTGTTGCTATGGGTAACATAAGACTTAGTACATCCTAATATTCTGTCATAAACACTTTTGGTAAAGTTATGTCGTATACTGTTTAGTTTTCAGCGAATAACCTATCTAGACGGTTTTGGCCAATAAAATCACATTTATGACGTCATAATGACGTCATATTAGGTCACAACAACATAAAAATTGTACATATGATAAATTTTAACTAGTACACCATCCTCTGAAAATTTGGTGGTCCTACGATATTCCGTTCGCGAGTTCTGAGGGGGGGGCCGAATGAGCCCCCCCCCGGTCAAATCTTGCTCAAAAAAGCCCGGTCTAGATAGGGTTAAACTTTATGTGACCAACACAAAGTAAATTGGGACTTACCCCAAATTTTCGTACCCTTTTAGCTCATTAGGCTCATTAGCAGGTTGCGCATACACATATTAGTTCTAAATTAATCAAGGTTTGTTCAAACACAATCCTCCACCACATTTGATTTTAAGTCTCCTTGCCTAAACCTAGTTTTAACCAAACCGAGCACTTCATAATTTTTTTGAACCAGCTCAATTAGCTCAATATAGTACTAGTATGCGGAAGGTTTGTTTTTCTTTTGACAAAGCAGCACACAAGTTAGAACTAGAACATAGCCATACAGGATACAAAAGTATATTGTTCACAATTTTTTTTTAATCGTTTCTGGAGACAAATTCATGGTGCAAATCGACATTTGTCTGCTGATAGATACATTTCCGCGCATATACTGTTACACAGCCCCCCTCCCCATCAAAAATACCGATCCAAACACACTTTTAATTCTAATTTATCGCTGCACTAACACTCACTAAGAAGTGTTTATGATAACCAGAGGCCTTACCTGTTAGTTGATGCCGGTTAGCTGTTTCTATGACTTCTAATTGTCGGTAAAATCGCGTCAGTTCGTCGGAGATAAATTACAGCGAAGACGATGACGCCAACTAAAATGACGACAAGCTGGTCAAAGGTCAGAGGTTAAAAACCTGATTACAAGTCAAGGATCGCGATCATAATCTTGTGCTACCGTTGTTTTCAGCCTTAAGGCCAGAGCAAATAATTTTATGGATGACATCAGAGAGATCATTGATTTTCGCCTGATTTTGGAAAAAAAAGAGGGAATTTTGTTGCCCTCTGACACTGTTCAATCTGCCGAAAATGGGCAAAGATGTCTTTTGCTGGAACGTGGATGGTAGATAAATATGAAGAGAGGACACAAGACACATAAAACACTTTCGTAAGAATTTTACCTGTATAATTTACACTGAAGTATTAGTAATCTTACCACGATTTAATTATTTGCCTATTACATGTATTTGGCTATTCACAAAATCGATATATCAATGCATATATTTTTTTTAGCAAAAACATATCCTAAAATGCCGTTGAGCTGTTTTATATATATTCACGTATTAAACCATCGGAGAGTGCATATTAAGAACTATACACAGGTAATTATATATGTCAATACATAAAGCATATTGATGCTTATTTGAAAAATTCGGATTACATTTTGTAGCAGGGCAGAGCTGGCCATGTTATACATGTATTATATATAAACGTTTGGGTAACAATAACCAGAGCAGTAGTTTCTTAGGCTTTAGGACCATGTAAAGGTACACATAATACATTTGTTTGCAAATATTACCTTTCTAGTTCTTTTTTCGATATAGGTTCAAACATTTAGTAGGTCCTTTACACATGTAGAGTTACTCATTGTTGTGTTTTACAAGGAAGTGTTGCTCTACGTCAGACTTCTGTGCACCATAATAGTCAAATTGATCAGATTTGTAAGTTTTTTCACCCGTATGTTTTCTCTTATGTAGTGTTAGGTTCCAACTTTTACCAGTCCTGTATCCGCACTCCTCACACATGTAGGGTTTCTCTCCCGTGTGTGTTCTCTTATGTTGGGATAAAGCAGACCTGTCAGCCGTCCTGTACCCACATTCCCCACACATGTAGGGTTTCTCACCGGTATGTTTTATCATGACATGTTTGTCCAAATGGCCTTTCTGTGCAGCAGAGTAGTCACATCGGTCACATTTGTAGGGTTTTTCACCTGTGTGTGTTTTCATGTGCCGGGATAGGTGGGACTTAACAGCCGTTCTATATGCACAGTCTGTGCACGCGTAGGGTTTCTCACCGGTATGTTTAATCATCACATGTTGGTCTAAATCACGTCTACCTGGAGCAGAGTAGTCACACTGGTCACACTTAAAAGACCTCTTCTCCTCTTTCGATGTTGTCTTTTGTTGGGATCGCTGTTGTCTATCAAATCCGAAATGTTCATACAAGTAGGGGTATTCACCTGTGTTTTTACAGTGTTGACATTCTAGGTTCGTTGCATGTGCAACAGAACTGTCGCACTGGTCACATTTGTTTTGTTTCTCAATTAGGTGGGTCTTCTTATGTCGGGACAAGGCGGCACTAAAAGCCGTCCTGTACCCACACTCCTCACATATGTGGGGTTTCTCGTCGGTGTGTTTTGTTATGACGTGTTCGTCTAAACGGCCTTTCTGTGCAGCAGAATAGTCGCACTGGTCGCATTTGAAAGGTTTTGCACCTGTATGCGTTTTTAAATGCCGGGATAGACCCGACTTAAAAGCAGTCCTATATCCGCACTCGCCACACCTGTAGGGTTTCTCACCGGTGTGTTTAGCCTTATGACTTTTGAGGTTGCTTCTAACAGCTGTACAATAGTCGCACTGGTCACATTTATAAGGTTTGTCACCGGTATGTTGTCTCATATGCATGGTGAGGTAAGCTTTATGGGCCGTTCTGAATCCACACTCCCCACACATGTGCGGCTTCTCACCGGTATGTTTTCTCAGGACGTGGTCGTCCACTTGAGATTTCTGTGCAGCAGAATAGTCACACTGGTCACATTTGTAGGGTTTCCCACCGCTATGTTGTCTCATATGCTTGAACATGAGACTTCTTTCTGCTGCTCGGTAGCCGCACTTCCAACAAATGAATGTATGTTCTGCCACATGACTGCCCTCCTGTATTGTGCTGCCCTCCTGTATTGTGCTGCCCTGTAAAGTTGTCTGTGGCGAGACTTCTTGGTCTGACCCTGTATGGTTTACCTTGAAATCATCGCCCTGCTGCCATTCCGAGTCTTCTTTCTCCTCTTTAATGTGCACCTCATTCCTAAGACATTCAGTTGGCAGTTCCACCTCACACGTTTCTTCGGTCAGAACGTCCTGCTGCCGTCCTGTGCCTGCTGTCTGCTCCCCACCGGTGTGAGTTACGTTAAAAGGATAACAGGTTAGTCTGAGGTTTACGCCGTACGTTTCCTGATCTTCACTATACGTTTCTCCAAGGGGGTTAATAACAAGATTTTGATTATCAACCCCCTTGGTTTCTCTTACGCCCTCCTGTTCCTCCTGTTGCCATCCCGTGTCTTCTGTTTTCTCCTCTTTGATGTTTGTCTCGTTTGCTGCTTGTTCCACTTGAGGCTCTTTAACGGGACGCCCGCATGTCAACTCGTCCATCTCTACAATAAAAAAAAAAGCAGGGAATATATTTGAAACAGATGAACTTCATTCAGGAAGCCGATGGCAATTCGTTGATCAGATACACCTTTGACCCAGTGTTCAGGCGTCACACTTCAGAGAAGCCACGTGACAAGTCTCACTGGGTCAGTCTTCTGAGGACACAACAGAAGACCAGAGTAACTGATGGAAAGTTAGTTGAGAACAGTTCTCTCTTGTGTTGGTAGGTTGGAATAACAGTTTTAACAAATGAAAAGGCGGAAAAGGGTGCTAATCATGAATAATATATGGAATTCTTCCTATTAAAACATTGGACCAGATATAAGCTTGGTCCCTAGAGGATCAACAATAGTTACAATATCTTATATTTCCGGGAAATATCCTATTGCGCAATGTCGACGCTTAACACTCAGAAAGACACACCTAAAGCTATTATAGACTCTTCCATTGACCCCACAAATAACCTAGTAGAATGTTTAGCTTTAAGGCCCTGTCACCACAAACTCAGCTCCAAACAAATCACGGATGTCACCAAGCCTGCGATCTTTGACCCGACTTCCTTCCCGTTTTCCGGTGCGACGTGACTAGAATGTGGTCGGACTTTCTTTCTCAAGTTACTTAAGCCAATAATAAAAACAAATTCCACCAGACGACACGACGATATTTATAATAATAACAGGGGTTTTCCAAAATCTGTTCTCAGAGAGTACAACAACAAATTCATCGTGATTTTTTGTATCGTTTCTGATAGTATATCTAAGGTGTTTATACTGAACAATATTGTTATTGAACAGTATTGGTGTGCATTCAATGTTTGGGATGTTACAAGAAATACATGTGGCCTGGAGGGGGTGGAAGATCCGGTAGAGAATTCCGGATACTAAAGTAGGTTGGAGCAAATCTTGTTTGGAATTAGGGAAGGGTTACCAAAAAAATCTGGATTATTAGAACTAGAATAGGAGCAAAAGCTGATTTGAATTTAAACCTCTTGAACACACCCCCACCTTAGTTATATTTGGAACTGCCCAAAAGCCGACCGCTCCCCATTCAAAGTACCGATCCTAAACACACCTCTCGCTGAACAAGCTCACGCCAAGATGACAATCAAAGGTCTTACCTATCGGTTAAGGTGGACAGAGATCTCGACTACTTCTAGAATTCCGTAAAAATCGAGTCAGTTCTTTGGAGATCTGACACGGAAGACGATGACGTCACCCAAAATGGAGGGCAAGCAGGTAACCAACGGGGCAAAGGTGAGAGGTCACTAACCTGATACTCCACTGAGTCAAACAGCAGATCGCCGCATAACGAACGCTATATCTTGGCAGGTTCTTCTGTGGTGGATTTTATCATTAGGCGATAGCAAGTAGATTTTATGGATGACATCAGCGCGCGCATTAATTTTCGCCTGATTTTAGTGAAAAAAAATTTTGTTGCCCTCTGACAACACGCACGCGCACTTGTACACACACACACACTGACACACACATACACATGCACATGCACACACGCACACGCACACGCACACACACACACACACACACACACACACATACACATACACATGCACACACGCACACACATGCTCACACACGCGCGCGCACACAAAGTTAAGGCATACAGGCACATGGTCGGAAACAACATCTTGACGAATTCGTGGGTAATAATATTAATACGTCCATTTTTCTTGGAGGTAATAAGGCGTAAGTTGGTCCAAATATATGTTTTCACAAATATAACACCTTACAATAATGAATTTTTAACTTTAGAGTTCATCAATGATCTTCCTAGTTTTCAGTATAGTTTTAGTCACCTTTATAGACGAAATAGAACAGTCCACATTTCCTTTTTTTCCGCTTCACTGCCCTCGAGCGTTAAGTAAGTGGGCGGGAGAAAAGTTGCCATGAGTGTACTCACCCACCGAGGCAAGTGGTATAATCACCACGTTCAGCACTACTGAGCAGAGCCGCGGATCGGCAGCCGTCGTTTGAACCCCAGAAAGTGGCCGACATGTGGAGTCGGGAGGCTGCCCTAGCCGTGGCGATTCTGTGTGGGACAGTGCGCGGTGGATTCGGAGAAGCGGGTAGGTTGAACGCCTGACTGCACCGGTTCACAGAACGTGTTGTCTACAAACGTTGTTTTAAAATGTGTCACTAACCGGTTGGACGTCCTACGTTCTTCTTAATATTTCAGGGGTTCGTATTGGCGTCCCAAAAGTGGGTCGAGCACTGTTTTGGGTCTAAAACTTGCGAGTTTGGCTACAGAAAAGCCTGGACTGGCTTCATGATAATGAACACTAGTCCGTGACTTGGATTTAAAATGGGTGGTGCCACGCATTGTAAAGGGATTATTTAGTATTTTCTATAGGCGTAGTTACATTCCGTGACTGTCCAGTTTACTCGTACAATTTTAAGAAAGTCTATGGCAGAGCGGACGTTCGTCCACAAGGATATATATTACTGTAACATGTTCTGTCTTGAAACATCTGCTTTTTGGCGACGTGCACATCCGCGAATGACTCAAGAATTCCTTGACTTTGCTGTCAGTGAGTCTCTAAGGTTCGAGGAATGTGGCCGCGGGGGGAAAGATTAGCAGCCTGAGCCCCGCGCCATCTTGTTCTTAACTATGGTCACGATCTGTAACGTGACACCCATTGATCGTCAAGTTCTTGTTGTTGATGTGTCTAAAATAATTCAATTCAGTTTCATTTCTATCATTTTACCTCCTTTTCAAGCATCTCAGCGTTCGTCTGTTAGACTTTGATGCGTTAACTTCTTTTAGACTTTTGTGCATAACACAGTGGCGAGTATAAACATCCAAATATTTGTGTTCAAACAAATATTTGTGTTCATAATATTGACGGGGAAGGCGCCAATGCTGTACTGTGTCAATAAGGTAAAGTCACTGACAGTGATGATGTAAACACAGTTTCTGTTATATGTCACATTCGTCGTAAGTTATGAACGGTTTTGTAGTTTCAAGCAGACAACGACAAAACCAGTCACGAACAGGCATGTAGAATTCAAACAACGTTTTTCTTAGTACAAAGACAGCTGAATTATTTGCGATACCTTCACGAATATCCCAAGAATGCTTTTAGTTTGCGATGGTGCGACGAATGTGCACTACCTGTATACACACTGACATACGATATATAATAATCAATTGAACTGCATCGGTTGTGACAGATTGGTGAAAGAAAAACCGTGCACTCAAGTACGTTTACAAGTACCACAAGTGTTTGCGTCAAGCTTTTGTTAGAAGCTACCCGTGCCAGGCTTAACAATTTGCTAAAGAAACAATCCACGGCAGCGCTTTTCTCAAAATCAATCAATCGTCCGTAGGTTTCATGGCAGACGCACGGCGGCCGTGGACAGTTGTTCAAAATCAGTAGAGCGAATTCAACGATGACACAAACTGTTCCCGTTTTAGTAACTAAGGGACCGAACAATTGATGGAGTAACAACTTTATTTCTGCATGAACTGTCTTTTATGATGTTTATTTTCTTTTTGTAAAATACACGTTGAGCGCTTTATATCAAGTAGATTATACATAGTACGTTGACCTTAAACATGTACATTTTACATGCCACCTTTCGTAAAGTATTCATTTACCGTTTATACCTATCACGAATGGCATTATGCACAGTGTTACTACATTGCTAAATCTAGGATTTGATTTAGCTTAAATCACTCACGCATTCACTCTCGTCCCGTGGCATCAGAGGTCGTAGCTTAAATGCACAACACGCAAGGTAAAAATATTAGAACAAATTCCCACATACATGTAATTACTAACTGACATGAAACCTTAGTAGCCCGCATTCCCTTATTGTCAGCTAAGCTCTATAGCGGCAAAGGTTTTGTTCCATTGCCAACGTGTGGGTGTGGGTGTGTTTCAAACGGTTAACATGATTTGGCGAAGGTATGAGGTGGAGCTATTGCTTGTGATTGTCACTTTATATATCATACTTTTCGTCCCTAGAAACTGCCCGGCCTGGCCCTGGGTTGGGAATTATGACCTTAGCATAATGTCAAATATTGTGATTTTATCTAGAGAGTGCTACATCCCGTAACAAGCCCGACATCCTACGTCTGCACGAAGATCTGTTTGAGACGAGCGGCTACAACTCTAACGTCCGCCCCGTGCGGGACTACAGACGACCCATCAACGTCACGCTCGACCTGGCGCTGGCTCACATCATAGACCTGGTGAGGCCGCCCTCTCTTTTTTTTTTTTCTTTATTAAAACATTTAGGAACAAAGTGGACAGGATGACGACACACTCAAGCCGGAGCTTATGTTCATGTCGCCATCTAACATTACAAAAATACAGAAGCAAATGCAAAAACAGACATGCAAAGCTTAATAATAACAGAATAGAATAAATAAGGTTACAATGTATAAAGTACTCCAGGCAAAACTTACAAAATTGATAGGAAAGATTTACTCAAATCTTTTAGTTTCCTTTATAAATGATTGAACATAAAGTAAAAATTTAAAGTTATTTGGATATGATAGTGATACAGAACCTCTAAGGAATAAATGAACTAAAACGTCATCAGAAAGATCATTGAGGTTTATGTCAAATCCTACCAACTTAGCTAAATTGCTAAAAAGGGAGGCACGATATTGTGTATATTTAGGGCAGTACAAAAAATAATGCTGGATACTTTCAATGGGATGGCCACAGGTACATGCAGGACTGGTTGCCAGACAACGTGTGTACAAATTTGAGTTTAAATTATAAGTGCCCAGACGAAGACGAGTGAGAAGAGCGCAAGTGTACCGAGGGCCTATGCTAAAATATGGAACAGGGGCAGGGCGCACAGATTTAATGATTTTCTTCTTAAAACAAGGGAGACTTAGTGAGCGGTCTGCCATGTCTCCCTCTCTTGAGGGAAGTAGTTAATATGATGTAGTCTTGTTTGTGGTATGTGAATGTGTATAGTGAATATGACGTAGTCTTTGTTTGTTTCGCATAACCGGTAAACTGCCTTTGGGCGTAACCCCTTTTGTTCATGTATTAATAAAAGCTGCGTAAGACCGGACTGTAACACTACACGAAACGTTGGATTTACCAAACGTAGTAAAATTCAGGTAAAGTTTACTTTGTATACAGTATCTAGCTTTACTATCATGATAGTAAGAAAAGGTCAAGTCAGGAAATTTCATTTACAACCGTTGTTAACCGGAATCACCATATTTATTTTGTTCATTTATTACCACTGTAAAGTCAAGTACGAGTAGTGTTTATCAATTAAACAAAACAGAGTAAACATTACTCAGATTTACTGGTATTTACTGCAGTTGGTAAATCTAAGTTTTTGTGCAGTGTAAGAATTGAACCACTCACACCGGGAAGGTCCCCGCTGTGTCCCACGACGCGTGTCCCAAACCGTGCCTGGGGCAAGGCCCATTCCGTGCTGGGGGGGGGGG
>NW_017804143.1:354304-396896 GCF_001625305.1 Branchiostoma belcheri
TTGATAATCTCCAAGCAGATCTTTTGGTGGGGGTAAGACAGTATCAAATTGGCCAGTCTGTAAGTCTGTAACCATTTCCCCATGGATACAGCCTGGCCAATTTGATACTATCTTACCCCCACTAAGAGATTTGCTTGGAGATTAGTGTTTTGAGTGAGGAGCCTTCTCCTCGTGTTGCTGTTTAACTGCTTTAAGTCGCCATCTTTGTTTTTCGTCGGGACAAGTATAAGATTGAATCGGTGTAATTCTTGCTCTGTAAAGTACATTTTACTGTTTGCGCCAAGAATAGCATTGTTTTCACCTAGAATAATTTCGACCAGTCACTCTGATCTTCTTCAATAGTCTATTGAACTCTAAAAATAAGATTCACATTTGTTTTGCTAAACTTTGCTTCTTTTCAACAGGACGAAAAGGACCAGATTTTGACAGTAGATATCTGGTTAAGAATGGTGAGTTAAATTCATGATTAGGCTTGGCCTCTTATTTTGTATTGCTCATACAGTTGGGAGATGACAAATACAATTGCATGGATATCTGAAGCTTAAAAATAACGTCACATATATTATGTGTGAAATTCCTATCCATTCAAATATTGACTTTCCTCAATATCAAAGCATATTGTCTTAACTGCCTGCATGTTTCAAAGCAAAATAGGACGAAATTCGCATTATCAACGAGGAAATACCATATAATATTAATGATTACACTGTACACAGCACATTTGTCATGGGCGTATACTATATAGCCATTGGGGTGAAAGACAGATTTGGCATCAATATATATATGATATAATATGGATTGCACTATTCTGCGGTGGTCTATATTGTTATTATACTTCTGCACTTCTGTGTGTTGCAGAAATGGACTGACGAGTTTCTGACCTGGAATGTGAGTGAGTACGGGGGGATAGAGACCGTCACGACGAGAGCGGAACGTATCTGGAGACCAGACCTGTTCCTTTACCACAAGTAAGCAGCAAAACTCCCTGGCACTTTTGATCAATTGCTTACGTCACGTATCAGTAAAGTCTCGTGTGAATAAGGTCACGTGTTTGTAAACCGTAACTCTCGCGAGATCACGTTTTGAAGTGATTGGTCATTAATTATCCTGATGAAGGCGACAGTGGTCGCTGAAAATTTGATCCCTGTAAATAGTGTGTTGGAATAAAGTTTAACGTTTTACTATGATTACTACCAACACAGATGAACTTTCATGATAAGCAGCTTGTCATTTACTACCCTGTAACATATCATACACCAAAACCTTAGGCCCTGCAGAACCAGATATACGCAAATACACCAAGTATTGTGCGTCTATACTAGGTATAGGTTTAGATATATTGTACATACTATTAAGATAGTACTGTACATAGACTTATGTATATTGTATTTTGTACTGGTACTTTGTACCAATTCACAGCGCTAGATATATTTACCAATGCATTGCACAAACACTGTCAATAAGAATAGTAAACAAATTTGAGACAAAACCTTTGCTATCATCAAAACTTTCTTCCTTTCATACAACCCCAAAGTCATTCTGATCCCAAAGTCACGAAAAGACCCTAGTAAGAACCTCCAGAATTCTGAAACCTCCGCCTACTTGTTGACACTCTGATTGACCAAATGTTCACAGTGTGAACCACGAGTTTGACGGGTGGCTCGATGAGGTGGTGGTCATCACTTCTGACGGCCTGGTGGACTGGAAGGCGCCCGCGGTGGCCATGTCTGCCTGCCCGGTGGACGTGTCCGACTTCCCCTTCGACAAGCAGAGGTGCAAACTTCAGTTCGGCTCCTGGAACCACGACGGGCGCTACATCGACTACTTCAGCAAGAACAACATGGGAGACTTGGCTAGTTTCATCAGGTAATACATTCCATCTCTGGTCTTATCTGCTTCTTATAAGTAGCTTTGTGGGTAGCTTTGTGCAAGGAGGTTTAAAATAACCCCCTTGTTTTGTGCCAAACCAAGCTTTTACAATCCCTATCCTATTGTATCCAGAACTGGGCATATCTAGTCCTAGTCATGTATATTCCTGAATGGGTTTTGGTAATGATGATCAGGCACAGTTCTGGATAGCCCTGCGCATCCAAGAAACGTATAGATTTACCCCAAGCACTGTTCTGGATTAGGTACACGCGTGGATCATCTAAAACCGTATCTAAGCATATAAAGATACAACAAGACCTGCTTAATCATGGTAATTCCTGTTGTATCCAGAGCCATGATTTGCCATTCCTCCGCGGGTAGTTCATAGTTCACATGTATCCATCACGTCTGGGGCGAATCTACGTTTTTGGATAGGCGGAGACCGTCCAGAACCGTGATTAATTCTAATCCTAATTCTAATATTAGTAAGAAAATTCAGAAAATTCTAGTTCAGGATACGTTGACTAGGTTAGACATCCAGGTAAACAAGATTCAAATACAATTAAAACTCTACTTCTGGACAATTTGAATTGCAGTGATTTCTTTAGACTTTACAAAGCTTTAAAAAATTCCCTTCGTTTTTACTAGAAACGCGGAGTGGGAAGTCCCGGAATTAGTGGCTAAAAGAAGCAACCCCCTGTACAACGGCGTTCCGTACCCGGACGTCACGTTCACCATCCACATGACCCGCCGATCCACCTTCTACGTCATCAACATGTTCCTGCCCTGCGTGCTGCTGGCGTTCGTGGTGGGGGCGACCTTCTACCTGCCGCCGGACTGCGGGGAGAAGATCTCGTTCGGCGTGGCCGTGCTGCTGTCCCTGGCCGTGTTCCAGCTGCTGGTGGCGGAGGCCGTGCCTCGCTCAGAAAACATCCCGGCAATAGGTACTTTTTTTATTGTTTACAACCACAAAACCAGGAGGCCAAAATTGACTGTCACGTTCCTCATCAGATGTACCAACGTACCAAATATCATCACAATCCAAAAAGGCCCTCTTCAGTTATGATGACCGATAGTATGCCGAAACACGTACACACATACACACACACGCACACACACACACACACACACACATACAGACACGCAGAGGCACATAGACACAGAGAGAGAGCGAGAGAGAGAGAGAGAGAGAGAGAGAGATCAGGCACGATGCTAGATAGCCTCGGTGTATCTTAAAACGTTTACCGCAAAGCACTGTTCTAGATCCTGGATACGCATGGACAATTCAAAACAAAGTCAAAAGTCTGAAAGTCCAGTCTTATCAGCATTAATCCAATTCAAGTCACCAAGAACCCAACCAGCTATTCCCATCTTGGCCCCGGAATGCCTTTTTTTTACTAAATCATTTCTTGTTTACTTTACAGGTCGGTTCATCTTCGTGTCCCTGGCACTCATGGCGCTCTCCCTGCTGTCCACCGCTTTCGTCATCACGCTGGGCGACTCCGTTCACGACACCAAACCCGTGCCCGGCTGGGCGCGGAGGGTCTTCCTCAAGTACGTCTCCAAAGCGCTGCTGATGGGCGACCAGTCCAAGCACAACTGGGAGGCGCCCTGGGACGTCTGCAACGCTCCATCCAAGCAGCTGGAAAACGACGGCCTCGCTGGCGAGGCGCTCACCTTCCAGAACGGCATGTGTTCTGACACCAGGCGGAAACCGACGGTGTACCTGCCGGCAAAGTCCATCATGAAGATCCCGGCATCGACGAGAAAGCAGCTGGAGTGCCTGCTGCAGATCAACGGCGCCATCGAAGAGATCTCCGGTTACCTGAAGAAGATGGACACGGTCAAGTACATCCACAACGAGTGGAAGACTCTGGCGATAGTGGTGGACAGGATTTTTCTCGTGCTGTACATCATTGCCTCTGCCCTTGCCCTGGTCATTACTTTACTCAACGTCCAATGAGACTATATAACGTGAAATAAAGTGATATATATTCTGCAAGCAGTCATTAAGTGGGGACATCTCACCGTTTTCAAACTTCCCTGAAAGTTTGTTTCTGTGACGAAAGGGACCCTGAATTCGTCACTTTTTAAAATTATAATATTTTAAATGTCAATTTTGAGAGCCAAAACATGTTTTGAGCTAGTACAGTGAAATTGTAGTAACAAGAACACTGTTAGGACTTTCAGCTTTTAGGTATGTATCGTTTAAGATCATCCAAATCCGTTTTCATGTTTGTTTGTTTGTTTGTTTGTTTGTTTGTTTGTTTGTTTATCCAGGAAATGCATATATCCTGATGGCGTTTTTCAATGGTTCCTGGGGAGAAAACCCCAAACAAAATCTAATAACAAAATGAACTCAAGATTAACAAAGGTATCAAAAAGTTACGCAGATTACAAATTGATACAAAATCAAAGTAACTTGAATAACATACATGATACAGAAGATCATACTACCAAGATAAGAGAAACAATGTTGTAATCTTAACATCATATAACGTAGAACCAAGGTAGAACATAATACAATGAAATCAGGATTGAATTTGCATATCGATGATTGTCAAGTACATACAGTTGTTTGAAGGCTGTTAGGGTTAATTTCACTAGGATTTGATGTCTAGATAATGTACACTTTACCGTTAAACCGATTTAGAACGTGATTGAAGTTGTATTGATTTTCTCGCATTTCCTTGAAGGCTTATCTTAGTCCGGAGGCCCCTTGTTGTTATTTTTATGTAATAAAAAGTAGTTAACTTCATTAGTTAACTTCATCAAGCTAGCCGACATCTACTAGTATCACATTCTATCCGTTCATGCGTTTGTCCTCGCTCTGCGTTGGTGGCGGCATTCAAATAAGTTGACAAAAACTTGAGTATACCGTCACTATGTCTTGTTTTATTAAATGTTGGAATTAAAAAGAATCTATCACACCGCAGTCGTTCTTCAGTAAGACCTCTGGAGCCGCATAGTTCCCGTTTAGAACTTTTATTCAGCCTGCCACCACCATTGTCACCCTGTTGGCGTCTTGAAGTGTACAGAGTCTACATCATACATTGCATTGCAAGTTTACAATAACGCCCTGGTCAATGGAGCGGAAACATGATACCACACAGGTCATAGTGCTCTGACCTTAGTTCATCTACAACATAACTTCATTGATTGTTATTTTATTTCATGCCACGCCCTCCCCCGTGCAGGATTCATTGAAAACGGCCAATAGGCGACATGTATGTCCCTACTAAATATATATACTACAATAAAATAAACTGGATAGTGATTTAAATAGATTAAAAATACGCTTTTAAGCCATATATATAACCGAAACAGAAGGAAACATTTATGTTCCATGCACTGACTTGTATGTGATTGAACTCTATATGACCTTCTCTACAATCATGTTTTAGTTGATTTTCGTCAACATGGCTGGCATGACGCCGTCTTCATTCCCACCCCTTTCTGCAGAGTCTGTCCACGGTGAAGGGAAGTACGCCAGCCAGATGACATTCACGTAGTTCTCGAAATTGGCCCCGACCAAGTACCTATGAGCGGGGGTGGTCAGGGTGACGCCGTCCACCATAGCCTGCCAAATCAGAAACAACACAAGCTGTCAGTTTTTTGTCAAGGTCAGGTATTGAAAAAAAAACAACTATGAAAACAGCGTCACATAGACAAGATGAATGACTTCCTCCCTCTGTGAAAGACTGAACCCAACCGTATCCATTTCAACCTGACTTAAGGGCTATACAGCAACTCAGACAGACAGACACACACACACACACACACACACACACACAAAAAAAAAAAACAACAATAGCTCCATTTCCAGGGAGGTAATAACAACAATGTTGTTTATTTTGGCAAGCACAAGCAAGGGACAGTTAACCAAAGCCCTCTTGACACTGTCGTAGGCGTAGACAGCAGACCACGACCCAGTAGTAGACATTAAAGCAACAGCTTCGAGACAAAAGGTACCCGTAGAGGTATCATATCGGCAGCAATAGCACAAGAAAACGCCAGACAGGACATGTGGGTTGAAATGAATTCAACACTTACATCTATGACAGCAGTGGCGTCCTTGGCATGGCTTGAATCACTATGCCCGGCCTCTATCTGTCCCATCCGGAAGTTGAAGTACTCCAAGCCGTAATCCTCCTTCACCACCTCCTCCATGTTGTCCCGCAAGTTCTGTACAATGCACGTGTTCATCGTTACACAATCTCTGACGCTATCCGGGGCTGACCCCATTGTATCTATCTAGTCACTTCATAGCCTTCAACACCATGGCAACTTACAGTTGGCTATGTGCAGGGAAAATGTTGCGATTCTGTTTTCCAGAACAACCCTAGCAAAAAGCCGCCGACCATAGCCTTTTAATCTACCACTGGTATGACAATAATATTTTAGATCAGACCAAGGAGGTTTAAACCTCCTTGCTACATGTAGGACCTAGCACTAGTACTTCAACGTTTATCATATTTTACAGAAATTTTAAGCGTGACATCAAATAATACTCCTATACTGAAATCATACCTCTACATGCCTATTGTAGATCTCGGGCAAAACGATGTCCGTGGCCTTCGCAAACCTGCCAGGCTCCACGATGACGACCTGGACACCCCACTTGTGCATCTCGTGCCTGTGTTGTTATGATTCACAGTCATTGGAAAATGCAAATACATACATCTGATATACAGACAGTCATTAATTGCCGTTCCCTCACTGGTTGAATTGATAGTGTAATGGACAGTCTGGATCGGTCTATGCGCGGTGATGCATCGTGTGCAATATGCCAATACAAGCATGGGAAGATAACATACCTAAGTGCATCTGAGAACGACTCCAGCGCTGCCTTAGTCATGCAGTAGGCTGACATAGCCGGGTGCGCATGGATCCCTGACCCGCTGGAAGTGTTCACAACTCGCCCTACAATGACAACAAGAATTCTGAGATCTCAGACCTCCATATTTTCATCTTGTGTGGTGTTCAATGAGTCCTCTTCATTACCATGAAAATTTTATTTTTCTTACCGTTTTGTCTGGAATGAGTTCACTATTGAAAAGAAGTAATCATAATGCCCAACCTTTCGCCCTACGAATAAGCGGCAGGAACGCCTTGGTGACCCGCACGGAGCCGAAGGTGTTCACTTCCATCACACGTCGGTAGGCGGCGAGGCTGACCCACTCTACCTCCCCTGGTTGGGCAACCCCAGCATTGTTCACCAATGCGTAAAGTCCTGTTGGAATAACGTGTATTAATCAAATAAAAATTGAATTATACCATTACGAAACAACTAATTAAAACATGTACTATACAATTACATTGTAAAAGGTACAGCCTGTAATACTTGGTTAATTAACACTGTAAGATTTTAATAGGTGTATTTGTTCAACAGTTGAGTAAAGAATACTAGTATTAATGGAATAGGGATGTTTTTATAGCGGTTTGTTTATATATATATATATAACGTTATAGCGTACTCACCATTTGATCCCGTCGGTAGTCTATCTTTGACCTGTTGTACAGCGGCCTGCACCTGTCCATCATCAGTCACGTCTATCTGAACAGTACTCAGCCTGCTCGAGCACTCCGCCCGGAGTTTCTTTGCCCCCTCCCCACCACTGTCTGCCAGCAGACAGCCGGCAAACACCGTGAAGCCCAGCGAGTCCAGGCGTTTGGCCAGCAGAAATCCGAAGCCGCTGTCACAGCCTGTTGGTACCATGGTGGAAAGTCAAAGTTCTACCTAGCAACGTTAACTTGCAAGGTACACTAGTCTCCCCCCCCCCCTTCCACCCACTGCTGGGGACGTGTAACATCGTTAGAGACTAACCCCCCATGTAGGCACACGCGTACGGCTGTGGTGACAACACGTATTGATGTCCTACCTGTGATGAAAACAGCTTTGCCGTTCCCGTCCACTCGGCTCTTCGGCGCCCAGTACAGAACCACCCCGTACCCGACTGAACCCAGCAGGATCCCCGTGCACAGGTAGTACAGGACAGGTACACAGTGGTACAACAACAACAACAGGCCTGAGACGGCGGTGAAACCAGCCAGGCTTGCAGTGTAAAACAAGTGCAACGGTTTGACCATCGCTAGAGCCAACCCGGAACTGCAGCAGTGCTGTATGGATCAAACTTTGAACTTTGACCAAACAGGAACTAGAACTTGAACTTTGACCTATCACTAGCTGTGAAGTTCAGCTAGTCATGTAACGTTCAAGCAACCCAATGGGAATTGGCCCCAAAATTGCTTGATATGTCAGATACTAAAGCAGCTTCGATTTTTAACTTAGAGCACACATATTCGGCGTGGTTAAACTATACAAATGAAGACCGCCTCTTATGATATCTTGATTCAGTTTTAATTCTTACCTATCTATATTACCTACGCTAGCTATTGACATACCGTGAAGGGTTAATTTGAGCCTATGCAATCTACAACAATATATTGCACACGGCAAAACGAAATATCTGTACTATAGAAACCGAAACAAAATTACAAACGACGAAAGTGTGAGATTTAGTTTATTTATCTTAGAACGACTAGAGTCCTAGAGTTAATTTTGAGTATCCTAGACTTGATCTCTAGTTTATTTATTTATTAATTCTTGTTTCTGTAGTTTTAAATGCCCAAAGTATTAAATGCCGATTTAAATGCGCTACTGTGAAGCAGTATGTGCCAATATCACAAAGATTGTTATTATATTATGCACCTTTGTCAGTCTCATGCACATGAGATATTCAGCACATATAGTTAGCACAATGTTTTGTAACAAGGTATATAGACATGTACTAAGTATATGTGTTTATTTCCCTATCAATGTATGCTTGAGGAAGAAATAAAGAAATTCAGAATATTTCCAGTTTTGCTGCCCTGAAATCGCATGCAACAAAACTTGGTACATGTGCTCAAAACTGAGTGTCTTCCTTCCATTGCGAAGCACCATTTTCTCTCGGAACTGTGTTGCCCAGCAGTCGTGGAGTCTCGGGTGTTTCTGGTACCTTCTCCTTGCTCTTGCCTGTACGTGCGTGGTAGATCCTGACGGCCGCCAGGGTGAGGATGGCAGACAGGGCTGTCGCTGCGAGGATGATGATAACCAGCCTAGTTTCATCCAACCACGCCAGAGTCTGACAAAAGAGTAAAGAATAAACTAGACCGGTTTATTTCACAACAGTGATACAAGCATGTTTGCAGCCCAACGGGGTGAATAGTCGGTGGCAAACCATTTCTGAAAAAAAAAGGTAGTGTTCAGATTCTGAAGTAATGAATTCAAATTGAGCTAAACTAAAACCACTGCCATTGACGGCTTACCCCCGACTGTCCATTCGGTCCTTCGCCGCTCTCTCCCGTTGACGGTTTCTCGTCCCCAGTAAAGTCTCCACAGGTGGGGAAGCCGTGTGGAAGGGCGGGTAACTTGTCCAGGGCCTCCGCGAACACCATGGCCATCCCCTGGGTCTGGTGAGTTGTTTGATGACAGTGGAAGAACCAGAATCCCGGGTTGTTACTCCTGTGGAAGTTGATTATTATGTATTAGGCCATGTTGATTTGATTATATGGATGACATCCTCTGGAAACCCAAAACTGATGCGAGCGTGCGAATAAAAAAAAGTTTTGCAAAAGAAAAAGTTCTTTTCATTATGAAATCTACGTGGTCATGAGGGTTGAGCAAATGGCACAGAATATGGTTTGGCGAATAATCTAGTCTTCAAGTTCATTTCTTTACAATTTCGTCTTTTTTCGTTTGATTTTGGCATTCTACGACATTGGTATAGTTTTTATTAATTTTTTTTGTAACTCATGGTATATTTTTGCTCATTTTGCAACTGTTTTGTACGATTTACAGTATGGTTGAAAACTTTTTTTTTTTGGAAACGGCCGAAAATTCATGCGGGCGCGGATATGTCATCCATATAATCAAATCAACATGGCCTTATGTATAATCTGCGGATACTTTCGTGAAAACTTTTTTTATCATAATTTTAAAGGGAGGGTCTCATAAGAGCTGGTACTACTGACGGTTCTCCCGGCTATAGCTATACAGATACAGAAGCTCAGGTGTGTTGTGCCGAGGGGCGGTTATTCCGGATATGCTCTGTGTTATGACGAGGGGAGCTTATTCCGGATATACAGATACAGAAGCTCAGGTGTGTTATGCCGAGGGGCGCTTATTCCGGATATACAGATACAGAAGCTCAGGTGTGTTATGCCGAGGGGCGCTTATTCCGGATATACAGATAAAGAAGCTCAGGTGTGTTATGCCGAGGGGCGCTTATTCCGGATATACAGATACAGAAGCTCAGGTGTGTTATGCCGAGGGGCGCTTATTCCGGATATACACATACAGAAGCTGTAGAAGTGCGGCCAAACCTACTATATAGAAACAGACCTAGCATCTACTACTTAGAATTTAAACACTGTAATCACCTTTCTGTCACAAATCAAAGTTTCCATTTTTAAGGCCCAGCTTTAAAATGCATATATATAAATAGTAAGCTGTCATTTTAAACTAATGCCTGATATAGAAGATTATGCCCTGAGTCGTCGCCAAACTGAAAACCGGATGAAACGCACCTGATTTCTATAACGGTGTAGCCAAAGGCGGGCACGACCACTGTGTCCCTGACAGGGGGTCTGTTGAAGTTCAGGTTCGGCCTCCTTGTTCCGTTCCAGGACGCCACGCTACATTCCAGGCTGTCTCCGCAGTAAATATCGGCGTTGGGAGACGTCAGGCGCCCTACACGTCACAGGGAAATAACTCACTTTATGTTCAGTGAGAAAAAGGTGTTCAATGCAAGTAAACTATATGTTGACGGCGGCGGCATGTGTAGGAACATCCTAATGTTACATAGCACGCCGGCAGAACGTACTGCACCTGCGCGAAATCCGTAATGTAGTATGCATAGCACTTCACAGAACGACAGTCTCATTATAGGTCATGCATATAAGGTTAACACCTCGTCTGTAGTTCCAAATGTTGTTTTGGAAAAGATATTGTCTGCATCAGGCAAAATTATAATGCAACGGTGACCAACAATAATCCAACGAAAACCGTGAAAAAATACGGGTTTCGCGCAGGCGCAGTACGTTCTGTCGGCGTGTTATGTTACATAACGCAGCTTTAAACGAAAACTCACCCGTTGTTTCGTTGTAGTCTGGAAACCCCATGGCCAGAACCCTGAAGTCGTACCCGTGCAGATGTACGGAGTGGTGCATCCCGTAACCAATAACGCCCAGGTTCATCAGCACAAACCTGATGGTCTTCCCGTGTGGCAGCTTCATCACGTGCCTAGCAGAAACACATACTGTTTAATGAAACCCAAAACGAACGCCCTGAAGAAGACTTTCATTTATAGATCTTTAACAGTTTGGAATACTTTGCCACATGAGGCACAAGCATCAACTAAGAGTAGGTTTAGGCAGGAGTTGTTAGAGCACATGCGTACATAGGCACATGTTGATAGGCACGTGTGATGTCACTTTTAAATGTTAAGTTAAATGTTGTATGTAAATAATGTTGCAATTTCGATGTAGTGTATTTGTACTATTGTGGTGTATTGCTTAAGTACCTTAACTCCAGGAAGATTAGCTACATACTTGATTTTGTACCAATGTCTTGTGTGTCGCTAATGGAGTTTAATAAAGCACATAAACGAGAAAGCACATAAAGCACATGCCTGCACCAGCAGCCGCCGATGAATCCACAGGTGGTCTCGCAGGGGGGGAAGTCGTCATCGGGACGCGTGTTTAAAATCAGCGGCGCTTTCGGGGTGTCAAACTTGATAAAGTTTATCGTGGAGCCAAGTCCGAAGCTGAAAAAGTACTCCTGGATAGTTTCTGACTCGTCCGGCATTGAGTACTCCTGGGTGCTCCTCAGGTCTGTGGCGTAGAGACATTCTGCATGGCTGTTCTGAGGGAAGGCCGGGAAAGGGCAGTTCAGAACCCGGCACGGGTTGTCCTCGGTGCAATCTTGGGTGGTCGTCACCGGGTCTTCATTGGTACGGGCGCCGTCATATGCCAGGATGGCCTTTACATCTTGCATTCGGTTCTCTGAAGCGGCATCGGGCCCTTTCCCCGCCCACGGCGTCTCGGCGCGGATCCAGTAGTTCGCGACAGGCTGATCGCCGGTCACTTCGAAGTCGTACGACTCTCCCGGAAACACGAGGATGGACTGGACCTGGACCGGCGTGACGTCATGCCCGTCAGCCGCCACGACCGTCATGCTGTGCGCGTCGATGGACAGGCGGAAGGTGTACTCTGCGCCTGCGTGGATGAGGCGGAGCCGCAGGGTTTCTCCAGGCGAGATGTCACACCTTGTGAGCGGGGCGGAGTTGTTGTTAGAACGGCCACGCCCGTTGATGAGGCCAGATTCGAAGCGGATAGCCGTCAGTAAGCTACCGTCAAACATGAAGGCACGTTCTTGGTTGGTGACCTGAGATTGGTTTGGAGCGAATGTTTAATAATCGTCAAAGTGCAATCTAGTTAAATGTGCAGGCATCTACATGTATATCCATAGAGCAAGAACTCAGAATAACTGTCAAACGTTCAAAATCCTAGACCTCACGTTCTTTTTTACAATTACAAAAACTTCCAAGCCACTCATTTCAAAAATCAAAGTCACACCTAATTCAATACCTTTACCAAATGATGTTAACCTTAATACGCATTACGGTTTCCAAAAGTTTCTCATTGTGCATTGTTATCCACATCATTCTTATTCCATTGTCTTCTGGACTGACTTACGAAGTAGCGCCCGGGACCCAACATCCTGTCCATGAACCCGTTGTCCACGTCGATGTTGTTGAAGTCTTCGTGCCACCAATCCTGCAGGAACAGCGGCAGGGACGGTTTCGTCGGCATGCTGTAGAACGCGCACAAATATAAAGTCAGGATAAAGATTTGCACTTCAGGTAGAGTCAATACTTAAAGAGTGGGGTCGTGTGGCGCAGCGGCAGAGTACTCGACTCGGAACCCTGAGGTCCCGGGTTCGAGTCCTGACATGCCACCGATCTTGTGCCCTTGGGAAAGGCACTTAACACGACTTTCCTCACTTAACTCAGGTGAAAATGAGTATTGTCCTGTTCCGTATTTGTCCTCTGCGTTGGTGACGGTATAAAATAAGTTGATATAACTTGAGTGTGCCGTCACCATGTCAAGTCATGAAATGTCGAAAAAAAAATGCTTAATGAGAAACATATAATTGAGACCCAGGATGGAGATCACACTGCAAAGACCTAGCCTCACTTGTACAGCGATGGGGGCTATAATTTTTTGGGTGGGTGGCTGGGCTTTGCGCTAATAAGGGCTGCGAATTCCAAGTCGAAGAGGGAGTTTTGCGCAGAGGAAGGAGTATACGCTACCCCTCCGCGACGCATAACGGCAAAACTCCTTCTTCGACTTCGGAAAGTCCAATTCTTTTATGTAGGACATTACAGCTCAAACCTGTTGTAGACTTACCTGTTCTTGTGCACTATGAAGGCCCCATACAGACCATCGACCTTCTGAGAGCCCATGTGCCCATGGTACCAATGGGTTCCCGCTGGCTCCGCCTATTGCAATATGAAAAGGTAAAGGTAGTCCCGTAGCTTTTTTGGGCCGTGGGTGCTCAAAAATAAAAGACCTCCTGATCCTCACGTAACGTCTTCTGGAGCTTTTTCAAACTTTTCATGTATCAGGAATGTTGACGTACGAAAATTCGCTAAGAAATTTCAGCTGATGTCAATGTCAGACAGATTTTCTCATCCAGAGAACATCTTTGTTTTGCCACCCTGAAGTTGCATTTGATGCCTTTAACAGCTATATCGACTACTCATTACGACGTTTACAATTTTACAGGTACAATTATAATGTACCAACACACTGCAGTTTTCCGTTTTGTGGTGTTGGTTTACATTATGTAGCAAGTGGCAGGACAGAGACTGGTCATCATACATGTATATATGAAATGCTTTGAGCAAGAATAAACAGAGGTAGATTCCTTAGGCTAGACCATGTGAAGATAGACATTATCGGGACTCACCTTGAACCTGTAGGTGAAGTTGTGCATGGGTAGGATGGGACACTGCGTGACGTAAGGAACCCCATCCATATATGGCACACCGCGCATGTGCATGCCGTGGAAGTGGAGTGTCGTGGCTTCTCTCAGCAGGTTGTTGACGACAGTTACGATCACCTGATAGGGAGTGAATAAATCAGGGCCACAAGTTGCTGTAACACATCAAAACAGCCTGGACCGGGGAAAAGTGTTCTTCTTAGACACCGGTAGTTTTCTTATACAAAAGCATGCAACAGGCTTGATTCTTTTCCTTTAACCTTTAAGTTCTAGAAAAAATTGTTTGTAAGTATACGTATGAATGAAATGTATGTGTAGAAAACAATTTTAATCGAAAAGTTTAATGTCCGATGCACACTTGTTACATTTTACTTACCTTGCGCCCTCCTCTTAATTATAATGAGATAAAGGGCTGGCCTAGGTGTACTTCAACGAGTCATCTTGTATATATTTGTATATTGAAATAAAGATGATTTTAACCCCCCGGGACCAGGTAAGACAGAGATCAAAAGAAAACCGTAGCAAACGTTTTATAATAGACTGCCCTGTTGAAACAAGGAGACCCAGTCGGTGTCATTTTACATTGCTCAAAGGCTGTCATGCGCGTGCTGTCGAAATCAATGGCAACTGGCCAATTCCATCAATTTCTCACTGGTTATCGCCAAATACAGGGGATTCCACTTATTTGTATACCTTTTATTTGTATAATTCGGGTAATTGTATAGAATTCTAAAACACCAAACCATTTACCATTCACACCATTGTAAAAACAATGCATAATTGTATAGCGCATTATCGCATATTCCGGCGTATCGTATAGAATTTGGTCCGACTAGATCGTATAATGACCCAGAGCGGAATCCTCTGTAATTTGAAACGTTTTCGCCACACGTTTGAAATGAGGTTGCCATAGACAGAGATTTGGCAAAGTGGTAAGCTCCCTCAAGTCTCTTAATGCTTATGTCTAATGGGGGAAAATTGAGACCGAGAAAAAGCGGTCGCCATGGCCAGATAGCCGTTATATAGAGGTGGCCGCTTGGGCAAGTTTAGCTGCATTTGTTTACCTGCGCTCCTTCCATGACCTCCAGTGTGGGACCGGGGAACTGGCCGTTCACCAGGATTACGTTTCGCTGCGCTCCATCAGCTGTGATGGTCTCTTCCACAGGAACTATGGGTCCGTCCCTCTCCCATAAGAAATCTCTCACCTTCAGACTCCCGTTTGTTAGAAGATCCACCTGGAGTGTTCGTAAATTTATAACGGTAAATGATGGATAGATGTTTTAAGTTAAAACTTTTGTTCCAACACAAAGGTAAATGTTTGCGTTGGAAAAAGTATTGCTTAACTTTATTAATAGTTGTAACATTTAGCTCAAAAAGATAAAATTTCCCAAGAAAAAGACTTTTTCACATTTGGTTTCAGACTGTAATGAAAACTAAAACTCGGTGCTTGCGTGGGTTACTGGCCTCTTTCCAGGTCCAAGAAAATCATCATCGCCTTTCTTAGCCGGTACGTAAGGTAGTAAAATCCAAAATGGCGGCCTTACCCCAGTGACGTAACCGTTCCTTGCGGTGTGCGTCATGGTCCGTGCGTACCGGACCGCCAGCGTGAACTCGCACACGTCATCAGTGCACCTCTGCGCAGTTGCCATGGAAACGCAGAGGCAAACAACAACGAGTGCACGGAGCAGATGCATGATTAGACTGGCAATTAAACCTGAAAAAAATCAGAATTACTTTGCAATTATATTAAATGTCATGGTATTTTGGCTCAAAGAGTAATATTATCAATCATTAACTACCTTCTAACCCAGATTTATTCTGGGTCACCCACATATCTGGAAACAGTCCTTTCTTCCAGGTCAGTTGACACAGGTTTAGAGAGAATGCTCAAATATCAAGTAAACAAGTCCCTGAAAGGAGATCAAGAATGACCAAAGTTCTCGACAGGGACAGACAAGCGTTCTTAGGTTACTAGTAGTCTCGCCTAACTGTGCCAAGGAGAGGCCCACTTCTAAACGTTCCTCCAAGTCAAATAAACTAACAACGAACTTCCAAGTTCTTGTACCTTTTTCTTGTGCACGATCACGGTTCTTGAAAGCGTACGTGACTACCGTACAGCAATTTGATTGCGAGTATTGTCACAGAAATGATAGAATGGTGATCTTCGTTTGGCTTTCTTTGGTAGAAGAGATTGTCATTTGGTGAATAATTTGCAATCATCGTCACATGTATGCCACAATTGTGTACTATGTTGTCCCGATGACGACCTCGAAATTCCTACAAAAAAGGCATATTTAATCGCTGATACCACGTAGTGGAAATGCATCGCCAGTGCTGAAGCCACTTTCCACACTGGAATCGAGTGCTGAGAAAGGAGAGTGGTTTTCGTAGTTTTGCTGGCGTAGCCAATAGCCAGGCGACCTCACCGAAAACCTGTCAACTAGTACCGAGGCTTACTCCTGACCCATTCCTAACCATGGTTGGGGGGAGTTCGGCAGTTTTCGGGAGGACATTTTATTCGGCTATGTGTGACAGGGAAACAGTAAGGGAATTTACATACCTTGGGAGTGTCATCAGTAATGACGGAGGATCAAGTAAAGATGTGCATGCCCGTATTGGAAAGGCCAGAACTACATTTGAGCAACTAAAGCCCGTTTGGAGATCCAAAAGCTTTTCACTGAAAACCAAGCTCAGACTGTTCGAGACTAATGTGAAATCTATCCTGCTGTTCGGATGTGACACATGGGTCCTGACGAAACACAGCATGAACAAACTTCAAGTGTTTGTTAGCGCAAGACTCCGGTACCTTCTTGGGATCTGGCCCAGAAAGATAAGGAACCAAGAACTGTTGGACTGAATAACAGGTCAGGAACCTATCGAACTTAGCACCATCAGAAGAAGAAAGTGGCGCCGGCTGCCACACTGTGGCACACTGCGAAAACCGCCAACGTCCATAACAAGAACAGCCCTGTCCCTCCGTCTCTCTCTCTCTCTCTCTCTCTCTCTCTCTCTCTCTCTCTCTATCTCTCTCTCTCTCTCTCTCCCTCTCGAAGATCGGTAAGACAATTTCAAAGCTATAACGTTACATCCAAGATATTCAAGTACATGATTGGCCGGAGGTGACCAGACTTGGTACTACTTTTTGGTTAGTTTAATAGAAGTGTATTCAACCCGGTTCTAACCGGAGGTCAGTCCTTGCGAAAGTGAGAAGATCCATCTGGAGTACCTCAAGTCAAAAGTTTACTGGGTCAACACGCGGCCGGGGCATCCAGGCCCTGAGATAGTAGTACTGTTACAACTATATGCATAAGACTAACAGTGATCACCACCTACCTCGAGCTCTCGATGTTCTCTAGCTTGTAGACGCTTCTGACAGGGAAATAGCCCTAGTACTAACTGAGTCCTTCGTGTGAGACGTGGGGTCCCAAGTTTGAGGAGAGCCACGCACACTTCTAACGGAGCGCAGCTACAAAATTGGCATCTTACGACAGTATGACCGGTCCTTAAACCAATGATGTAAAACAAAGAATACTCTGACCTTTGGTTACCATCAGTTCATTGTATGACGTCCGCACGTGCTTTACAATCTGCTTTAAAATCTAACCCACTTTTCACGCGCCAGTCAACAAATACCGGGCGGCGCTATCATCACTTGGGTGATCAGACCATGATCAGACCAACGAATTGTTTTCTTAGCCCCCAACAATATACATCTAAGTCCATGTTGATTTGATTATATTGATGACATCCTCTGGGAACCCCAAAACTGATGCGAGCGTGCGAATAAAAAAAAGTTTTGCAAAAAAAAAAGTTGCTTTCACTATGAAATCTACGTGGTCATGAAGGTTGAACAAATGGCACAGAATATGTTGTCTACTCTTCGAATTCATTTCTTTACATTTTTGTCTTTTTTTGTTTGATTTTGGCATTCTACGACATTGGTATCGTTTCTAAATGTTTTCCTTGCAACTTATGGTATATTTTTGCTCATTTAGCAACTGTTTTGCACGATTTACAGTATGGTTGAAAACTTTTTTTTTTTTGGAAACGGCCGAAAATTCATGCGCGCGCGGATGTCATCCATATAATCAAATCAACATGGCCTTATGTAAAACAAAGAATACTCTGACCTTTGGTTACAATCAGTTCATTGTATGACGTCCGCACGTGCTTTAAAATCTGCTTTAAAATCTAACCTACTTTTCACGCGCCAGTCAACAAATACCGGGCGGCGCTATCATCACTTGGGTGATCCTTAGACCAAATAACGAATTGTTTTCTTAGCCCCCGACAATACATATATATATATACATCTAAGGCCACACCAAGTAAATGTTATGGATGACGTCCTTTGGAGACCCTAAATCTAATGCAAGAGGGCGAAAGAAAAACAAGTAGGGCCCTAAAAACAAGATGCCTAGATTAGAAATATACTATGAGACGACAAATGTTAGAACACGAATTGATTGAGGTGACACAGTGTAACAAGCAAGAAGTCTTTTATTCATCATCAAAACAGCAATAAATCAGGTGGAACCGTGGACAGTGAAAACAGAATGGTAATAGACACTTTCTTCTACGGGTTTCACGTCAATCTGACGACTTGTGGCACTGTCGTGACTCTTTGGTCATAGTTACAGGAAGCGGAATTTCTTGTTTTTTTTCTAGGAACATGCCAAAATCAATGCGCGCGTGGACGTCATCCATAAAATTTACTTGGTGTGGCCTAATGTAGATCTCTTGCAGAGGTGGTGAATGTCCTATTCCTAATTCCGCTAGATGTCGCTGTGGTAGTGGAAGAGTCCACTACCTCACGACGATGACAAATACAACAAAACTTCTTAACCAAGACATCCCAATGGAGTCTATCGATGTATCTATTATTATCTGATAACATTTATAACGTTAATTTTGATTCAAATTCACCTGCCCATTCTATTCACATGACCATTTAATACAGTGAATGATTTCAGGTTTTTCATACCTATTCCGCTAGTAGAACCGTCCACTAGACAGTCTTTCCCATATTTGGAAATATGCTAATCACACTCCTATATATAGCCCTGTAGTCCTGTCATCTTTCCTTCTACAACTAACACTCACAGGGGTAACCTCACGCTCTCTGAAAGACGAAGCTCAAGCAATAAAAATGGGTTCTGAGAAGAAACTCCCCTACAAAGTTGGTATGTAGAACACTTTTTCTGCACAGGGGTTGATCCACTGACAAAACTATGGCAGTGTTTATCGCTGGTGACATGTTTTTGTCGTGTTTTAGCTCAGCGCAGACGATACTTGAGGTACGTAGAACCGGCGCATGCCGGCTGAACCCGGCGCTAACAAGTTTCCGTATCAAACACGTAAGAGCCTACGTAAACATGCGTGGTAAAGCATACTACAACTAGTTTGTCAGCACAAATCAGTGTATTACAAACAATGCATGTATGTTTAAAGACACTTTTTTATTTAATGGTGCCGATCTGTATAAATAGCAAGTGGCTGTGCACGTGCGTGGGGAGGGGGGCGTGTGTGCGCGCAGGTTTTGTCATGTAACGTTTTTGGATAGAGACCCGCTGCGCATACTAGTATCATCTTGCCTTGTCAGCAAGGCAAATAACCAGTTCACCTAGTTCGGTATGACCTGTAGGGTGATTTTAAGCAGGAGCATGATGTAAAATTGTCTACGTGTCGAAAACTGCACTGTCACTCACTGTCACTCACAGACCACTTTACCAGTAACTGTTACATAACGTTGTATATTTTGTATGATTTCATAAATAAATGCTATGAATTTATATGCTTGGTTGTATGTAAACACCAAATCTATTGAGAAGGAAAGAAGTTTATTTACACTTAACAGTAACGTTACTGCCTCATTTTCCCATGACAATTGTGAAGCATCACATTTTAAGGCTAAATTTTTTTGTTCAGCAAATTTTACATTAGAATGACATGTCATTTTTAATTTGGTGATTTGGGGTCTTGGCCCTTCAGTCCCATGGTGAAAAAAAGTTTTTTTAACAGTTTGGAGCTTCATCAAAATTTTTTGCAAAAAATCTGACATTATAACACTCTACATGAGTGAGGTAATATTAAGAAATATCTTACTCTGACAGCTGACCTCAGCCAGGCCGATTTTGGCCGTAAGGAGATCGAACTGGCGGAGCACGAGATGCCAGGGCTGATGATGATGAGAGCGAAGTATGGCAAAGACAAACCTCTGAAGGGGGCTCGGATCGCTGGCTGCTTACACATGACCATCCAGACCGCTGTTCTCATCGAGACACTGAAGGAACTGGGAGCAGAGGTCAGTTGGCATGAGTTCTCATTGTTAGAACTAAAAATGTGTTTCCGGGTTTCCTGACTGACCCTAGCAAAAACCTGCAAGCCTAGCTTTTTGTCTTGATCGACTGCAGGTAAGGTTATAAAATTTTCGATCTGCGTTCTGACATCTGAATTTCAAACCTTAACTAGTCTGCAGCAGATTATGAATATTAATTAGGTAATATTATTCAAAAGTCACTTTAAAAATAAAATTCACAAGATGACAATGATGTTTTGTACTGGAGATTGAATACATGATACTTTATTGCCTTCTCGCCATCTATTTAGTTTTTTTCTAAGCTTGAAAGCCTTGAGTCCCAATCAGCTAATTTACAGCTTTTCACATATACAGCAACCCAAAATTGTTTGGATGTATTCATATTGCCACAAAGGGTCAGACTCTACAAGTTTTACTGGCTATACAGATACATGTACTTCAATTTCTGGTGATTTATTTTCAAAGGTGACCTGGTCCAGCTGCAACATCTTTTCCACACAAGACCACGCAGCGGCAGCCATGGCGAAGGCGGGCGTGCCGGTGTACGCGTGGAAGGGCGAGACAGACGAGGAGTACATGTGGTGTGTGGAACAGACCATCTACTTCCCCGACGGACAGCCCCTCAACATGATCCTGGACGACGGCGGAGACCTCACCAACCTGGTGCACACCAAGTACCCACAGCTCCTGGAAGGTAATTAGTTATCACTGCTGGGACAGAAGTATTGTTTTGGGTGCACACCAAGTACCCACAGCTGCTGGAAGTTCAGTTGTTACCTTCGCAGAGAAGGTTATGTTTTCAGTACTAGTGTTTGTCTGTCCGTCTGTGAACAGCAGACATGTAAGCATACACTCAAGAAGCTTTATAATATGCCTTGTCATGAAACTTGTACAATGTAGGTAGGTAGGCCTTGATGAGCCTAGAAATGATTAGATTGCTGCATTATTTGACATTCAGTGACTGTTATGTATTGTACTTAAGTCTCAGATACATACTAGCTGTTAAGTGCCTTTCCCAAGGGTCCTGATAATGTAAAATATAGGGCCTGCAAGGGATTTGAACCCAGAACCTTTGGATTCTGAGTCAACAACCCTAACCACAAGACTGCCTTGCCATCTTTTTCTCTAGCTGATGACTGATTTTTTTTTTAACCCACAGGAATCAAGGGTCTGTCTGAGGAGACCACCACAGGTGTTCACAACCTCTACAAGATGATGGCCAAGGGTGAGCTCAAGTGCCCTGCCATCAATGTCAATGACTCAGTTACCAAGGTACGTCTCAATTCAAAATACTTGGAAGTGTGGAAAGATCTTGACCATACTTTTCATAGTTATCATACTAAAGTTTCTCTTCAAATTTTTCTGCAGGTCTTGCAACTCTTTTGACAGCGAGTCTCTTATGTCTTGTGATTTTTGTTAGGTTAATATTTTGTATGAGAATATCAAGATTGTCACTCACTATAGGGTTAAATTGCTCTGTTGTTACCTCCCATGTTTTGATTTGTTTGCTTGTGTCTCTAGATACAGTACTAGTAGTAGGAGTACAAAAAGGAGGGGAGAAATGGTGCAACTGCAGACTGATAGGAATGTCAAATTGAAGTCAAAATGGTTTTGCCACAAGCCGAGAGGAAGTTAGGTCAAAATGGTCGTAGTGCAAGCTAGAGAAACTGACAATGGAGTAAACACAGGGTATTTCGGCGAGAAATTCACAATTATGAATAAAACAACATTCACAACTCAATACTTTTTTTATCCACAGAGCAAGTTTGACAACTTGTACGGCTGCCGCGAGTCTCTGGTTGATGGAATCAAGCGTGCCACAGACATCATGCTGGCAGGCAAAGTGGCCGTTGTCGCTGGTTACGGTGATGTGGGCAAAGGCTCGGCCCAGTCGCTGCGCGCCTTCGGTGCACGGGTCCTCATCACCGAGATCGACCCCATCAACGCACTCCAGGCTGCCATGGAAGGTAGGAAGAAGTATCACTTTCTTTGCTTCTTGTTTGAACCATTCTTTGTTTACACAAATCAGCCTGCAGACTGCTATTTGTTGAGGTCACTAGACTAGAGAAGAGGTAAGGGTTAGACAAAATGTATACAAAAATATTTACGTCAAATTAAATCTATACATATATTTTACACAAACATGGTACAAAAAAGTTAGAGCTTGTATATCCCATATGGGGGTATGCCCGTTCCTTTATTTCTACTTTTCTGTAGGGTTTTGTTTTTGTATCTTTCGTTGTAATTAATTTAACACAATTTTTTGTCATAGTCAGAAAAGCCCTGAATACTTGGTACTGCCCAGAAGTCTGAAATCTTCCATTTGTTGTTTGCTGTCAGGTTACCAGGTGACGACCATGGACGAGGCCTGTAAGCAGGGAAACATCTTTGTCACGGCCACCGGCTGCAAGGACATCATCAAGGCCGAACACTTCCAGCAGATGAAGGAGGACGCCATCGTCTGTAACATCGGACACTTCGACTGCGAGCTGGAGGTCAAGTGGCTGAACGAGAACGCCAAGAAGGACACCATCAAGCCTCAGGTAGCTATATCATCATCATAATGCCTTTGAATTAATTATCCAGTGAGGTACACTTGATAAAGTTACTCCAATACACCCTGGCACTCATAGTGGACACCAGAGCAGTCCCTGTGAGACCAGCGTCTTCCTCTGACATTGACAAAAGTGTAGTATGTGGTCGTCCCACTCTGTCTCCCTGTGGGAAGCCACATTAGCCACAGGTAGCTATTATATAGTTGACTACTAATAGGCAAACCAATTTCAGGGCAGTAAAACTGGATTTTCAAAGTCAATTTACCAAGCTTGTAACAGTTCTATCTGTGAAGTAAAAATACAATGTGGCTGGCAGAAAACCTGTTTACTTTATAAATTCTGTAAGCTAGTTCTAGGTATTTGTTGGTGGTGCCAAAAAATGAAGGGACTCCTTATGCTATATGCACCTTGTTTTGGGCCATTTCAAATGAAATGAGGATGAACAATTTGGAACATGTGCAAAGAATATCTAATATTTCCTTCTCCAGTTTAATTTTTTTTAAGTACTGAATAGTGAGGGAGCCTTGGTCCAGAGGCAGGGTCGCTTATACCACTGGATTACACACACGAGTAACTAATACATTTTGTCTTCCGCCCCGCCTAGGTTGACCGTTACACCCTCCCCAGTGGACGTCACATCATCCTGTTGGCTGAAGGTCGTCTTGTGAACTTGGGCTGTGCCACGGGACACCCCAGCTTTGTCATGAGCAACTCTTTCACCAACCAGGTTCTCGCACAGATCGAACTGTGGACCAAACCAGATCAGTACAAGATCGGAGTCTTCGTGCTGCCAAAGAAGGTAAGTTGTAAAAAAAATAATCCACCAGAATGTGTAATTTTGTAGTCCTGTTCTAGTAATGTTTGTAACATGCATAAATCTGGTTTGATCATTACATTGGGAAGAAGAAACAGTTTCAGATGTTTCAACTGCTTCCCAGCAACCTTCATCAGTGAAAAGAAAGTTTATGATAACTTAAACTTTCACATGAACTTTCTTTTCTTTTCATTGATGATTGCTTAATAGCAGTCAAAATGTCTGAAGTATTTTCCCCAGTTAAATGACTAAATGGAGATTTATAAGTGTTATATTCCTGGATAAATAACTAATAAAATGTAACATTCATAAAAATTTGTCTTTATCCGCTTCACTGAATTTTCTTTTTAAACAAAAATGTATTTCGAATGATTCACAAGTTACAATTTGTGTGCACTGCAGTCACAGTACTGAATGTGGCATATTGTTGTTGCTAGGGTATTTACTGGTATATTATAATGATAAACGTAAAATGGTAAAATACTAGGTAAAGACCAAATGAAATGTTTGTATTTTAGCTGGATGAAGAGGTTGCAGAGGCACATCTGGAACAGCTCGGTGTGAAACTGACCAAACTGTCTGACGACCAGGCTGGCTATCTGGGCATCCCCAAGGAGGGCCCCTACAAACCTGACTTCTACCGTTACTAGTTCTACGGACAGTAGCTATACAGAACATACTGTAACTGTGTAGAGGCAAACATGTTAGCAAACATGATCATGTTGGCACATTGATGTCCCTCGGAGAGTGTATCACTCAACAGAAATAAACCCAAGGAATTGTGTTCACATGTACATTCGTGTTGCTCTCGTTATTTACTTACTCAGACTTAGGAGCTCCCGTGTCTTGTGACGCATGAGGTAGTCAATGTAGTCCAGCTTTGTCAGCAGCCAGCCTCAAGGCTTCTTTCCAGCTCTTATTCACTGCTTGGAGGTCTCTTTGGACATCCTTCTTCTCCGTCCTTTTGGGCACTACTAGTAGTAGGTAGTACCTGTTTGGCGAATCTGCCGGGTGGGAGTCTGACAGCATGTCCTAACCAGCTGAGATGGCATTATTTCCTCCAACATACAAAATGATACCAGTGCAGTATCATTTCTCTGTAGTTTCAAAACCTAAGGAACTTCTATGAAAACGAACAGGTGAGACTGAAGCAAGACAGATGTGGAAGCCATCAGTGCTTTATTTACACAGGACAGATGTTGTAAGTCTATATTAACCCTG
Source organism: Branchiostoma belcheri (assembly GCF_001625305.1). NCBI lineage: Eukaryota > Metazoa > Chordata > Leptocardii > Amphioxiformes > Branchiostomatidae > Branchiostoma > Branchiostoma belcheri. The sequence goes on from NW_017804143.1 coordinate 379,132, forward strand.
GTTTATGGCACATACTTAAATTGTGACAGTCTTCCAACAGGAAGGATAAAACACTGCATTTTCTTTTAAGTCAGAAACACGTATAGCATATAGATACTGTGGCTTTATCATCTTTGATATGACTTTTGAAACCCTTAAGTAACAACTTTTAAACTGACGGTTTACACCTTTAATAACCTAAATGGCACAATCCATGCCAGTAACTGGAATTAACTTAAAAAAGTAGTGAAAATGAATGCAGGAATCACATTAAGTCTTGTGACAGATATAGTCTAGTTTCGAATAATACAATCTGAAATATAGATATCAAGAGCAATGCAGTCAGATCAGTGTTTTTCCACAATTACCACAAATGATATGTCCAGGACAATACAATCTATCATATATTCATATGGTATATCACAACTATACTCTATTTTAACAGCACCTTGGCAGAATGTACTGCAGCTGCGTGAAAACCATAAATGTATTGTGCATAGCACTTCAGCAGAATGTCTCGTTTAAGGTCCTATTCACGTACATGTATTTAAGTATAACATCGCGTTTATAGTTTTCAAATGAGTCAGAAAAGATATCTGCAACAGGCAAAATTCTGATGCAATGTTCACCAAACATCCAACAAAAACTGAAAAATCTGGGGTCTGCACAGGTGTAGTACATGTACATTCTGTTTGCGTGCTTGTTTCAACTGACTAAGGAAAGCCCACTAAGTACAACTGCACTCATACAGTGCAATTGTCTGAGTTCATGGCTTCTTCCCTACTCTATGGATATTTCCGGTTCGGAGCCTCTGAAGTACTTTTGTTGTGTGGGTCTGTTTCGCCTTCTCCAACTTGTCCTTGTCGACTCCAAACGCTCGCCCCAAGAACATGTCAATTTCTGGTTGATCAATTTCAGGATCAGCAGTTAAGAAGGCCTTTCTGACATCTTCTACCACCACATCACTGGAATTATAACAAAGAAAGAACATTATAAGTAAGTTTTGAAATAGGATAATGCCACAAAACTACATACACGTTTATACAAGGTCAAGATCTGCCCCTGAAAGCTGAAACACTTCATTTTCTATATGACAGCAACTGAATTGAAAGAAGTGTACATTTCGCAGCTTCAGTAATCTGTCTGTACTCTTCAGTACATTCTTGAGGAGGCCTTGATACATGTTGTAATATTAACACCTTTTGGTAGTCTTAGATTTTGTGTACCCAATGGAATTATGGGAGACATTGCAAGAAGACTTTTTGAATTAGTATATTGACTGACCTACATTGTATCATCACAGTAATGCACACAGCATGAGCAACACAAGCCAGCAAACTCACCTAACGTCCCCTAAAGCAGCCTGTATATCATCCACATACGCCTCTCTCTCTGACTTGGTCTGGTCACGAAGTCTGTTGATGAACGGGCCTGTTCTTCCCTCATCATCCTGCAACAGTTTATATCAGTCAGCTACTGAACCATTCAAATGTCACAAATAAACTTCTAGGTTCAGTTTAAGAACCAGCTGCTTGGGCTGATATGAAGATATTTTCAGGACACAATTTTTAAATCTTTCTGAAGCATTCATTATAATTTTGAGAGTCATCATAGAAATAAAATCGTCATCTTAAGCCCTTGGGTTGAAGGCTGTTAAAAAAAATCAACCATTGTGTACCGTTATTCTCAGTGATATGGTTTGTCCAAAGATAGACAAGTTTCTGTTTCGATAAATTTCCATTCAAGAATGCTATAGAAAAGATGTATAGTATTAATGGTACGTGTCTTTTGCAAAAGTCAATCAGAGATTAAAAGAGCCCACAATTGCTAGCCATTGTCAATACACTGCCAGTGCATCAGGTTGTACATTTACTACATTGTCGTACCTCAGTGAAGAGTTGTTTGAAGGGTATGGGTCCTCCCTGTGTGTCCAGTTCATCCTCAGCAGCCTGGACCAGGACCTGGACAGACTCCGGCTCCTTCAGTGGGAAGAACTCGACTAACCCGGCAGAAAACTCCTCCTTTGGTAGATTTCCCTGCAAAGCATTCATGTGTAAGTATGTAATGTTTTTGTCCAGCATTTTTATGTCTCCATGTAACATTTATGTTGGTACAGAAGATACTTCAGAAAACAAATTCTTATCGGGCCTCTTTGTTTCTTTTTCAGTCTACAACTGTGTTTGCTTACTCTCCAAGCAGGCATTTAGGATAAGGCTTGTTTTAGACGTGTTGCAGGCCTTTTTGTACTAGTTGTCCCTTTAAATAATATTAGGCCAACCTCCAGTGACAGGTGGTAACCTGGCCAATAGACACTCCCTGGCAACATTGGATACTGCCTGGCAAATGGATACAGTAACTACCCCAGCCCTACTGATACTGTCTTTGAAGCCAAGATTTGCCTGCAGACATGTAAAGATGTTCTGTCCCACCTGTGTACCCAGGGTGACGTCCTTCTGAGCGAAGTGACTCAGCAGGCGAGACAGGACATCAATCTGCTGGTGGTAGATCCCCTCGTCTGTCTGTAGAATCACAATTCCGGGAGTTACTTCACACCAACATGCTACACGTGTACAATGTAATGCTACATACTCATTGACAAGCACATCATCAGAACGCACTGCACCAGTGCAAAACCCTGATTTTTCACGGTATTCGTTGGATGTTTGGTCAACGACGATATCTTTTCTGGTACAACATTTGAAAACTACATTGTACAGATGGGCTGTCATTCTTTAATTTGCGAATACGACCTTAAACAAGACGTCTGACGAAGTGCTATGCACAATACATACTAATATATTTTACATGTGATGATGTAAATCACCATGTGGCTAATACAAGAAGGAGGCTCCTTATTAAGTTAATCCAACAATTTCATGTCTAAGCCTTTGGAAAGCTCCTATGATTGAAAGTTTATCCCGAAAACAAAATCAATGTGAACGTTTCAAGATCGACATCAATCTTTGAACTCACTTCCCCCTTGAGTATGCTGAAGAACAGGTTGATGCTGTTCTCTGATTGGTGGAAGCGTGTGCAGGCGTCGTGGATGTTGTAGCCCCACTCAGCCACCAGCGGCTCCAGGTTAAACCGCTTCTCCAGGTACATCAGCAGGTAGTTCTCCAGCTTCGTGGGTTTCGCTTTCTACGAAAAAAACCCAAATCAGCTATGTCAAACTTTTGGAAAGTAGATACCATTTATATTAATTTTGATTAAATATGTCATAGAATGGATTATCACTTGTAAGATTGTATGACGTAACTAACAACACTATTACACCATATTTCATAACATGATTACACAGCACACATTTCTGCTTTCTAACAAACAGTAACTGTTGTAAACAATTTTGCTATTACACGTAGACTGTCACATGCTGATTACTGTCTGTCAAAGATGACGGATTGGGCAAAGTTTTTGTCTGTTGTTAACTCCAAAAATTCTGTCAGATTATGAAAAGAGGGATGCTGGCTGAGATTTTTAAATCTCTACATGTATACAAGTGTTCAGCCAGCATCCCTCTTTTCGTCATCTGACAGAATTTTAAAAACTTATTCACTCACCCCTGCATCGTGTGCTGCCTTCTCTCTCCACACATCCTTGATGACGATGGCCAGGTCACGTTTCGCTAGCTTCCTGTTACGGACTTGTCCTTCGTAGCGCAGGTAAGCCGGTACATCCGGCTTGAAACCCTGAAGAGGAGATAAACAAGAGAATCTAATGTAAAATATTATTTTTTTCATGTTCCTTTGATTCAGATGTATATAACATGTTTGTGTGGCATTACATGGACATCAAGAGACTTGGAGACTGCTAATTTTTGCTGCAACAATGTCATGTACTCACCCTTCCTTCAAAGAACTCGGGAATGTCCTTGTCACTTGCAGCATCTTTCATGGTCTGTAGTTCCTGCAGGAGGATGTCCATCTTCTGGTCGCTGGTGCTCTCCTTGGTCAGCTCTGCCCAGCGCTCAGACCCTCCGTCCACCACCTCTCCACACTTGTCCCAGTCAGGTCTGGTGATCAAGACAAGAATTATGATGTTTGATTACTGTTGTTGCTGTTATCTTGATGATGGTTATACATCCACCAGACAGAACGTGGATGTGTAATCATCATCGGTCCTCCTCTTCAAAATTTCAAACATTGCATATTTATACAACATTTTGTATTAAATAGATTAAGCAGCTGGAATAGTTTTCTGAAGAGTCGAACATTTTAAACAGCACCCTTTCATCACTTTCACCAGTGATGGCAGGTGTACCGAATTGATTGATGCATTCCATGGTGAAAGGCTAGTATATTAGTGTCAGAATAGCCTATAAGTTCATCACCGTATCAATGAACTCCATGGCTAGAGAAAGAGTGAACTGAAGACTGAACAGGGCCTACCTGGGCGTGGCACTCCGTCTGAGTGTCTCTGACTGGGTGTAGAACTCGTCTCTCTGTTGGAGGACCTGTTTGTGCACCTCCAGCAACGTACTGTACAGGGAAAAGGACAGGAGCAGTGGTCAGGGGGTTAGACTGTAAATAAGGTACTGCACAGGAACAATGGACAGGTGGGGTTGACTTACTATCAATTGCAAACTTCTATCAGTCCTATGCAATGTATATTACTGGTAATATACATCTTCAGCAATGCAATGTTATGAACTTAGGCTGATGTGAAAATTACAAACAAATGATTACTTTTGTGCAAACAAGATTCCTGTAAATAATTTCAAATACATCTCAGGAGGAGATAATCCCTACAGTTACTGGTAAAATAAGGAAATACATACTCTCATGTACATTCATTTAGAGATTGCATACATGTACATGTATTTAGTTAAATGTTCAATCATAGTAAGTAGACCATACAAAAGTCCCTGTACTTTTGTTGAATCCTGTCCTATGCAGGTGGAACTTCATAGTTACATTGTAATACAAATACTGTGTCTATAAAGTGAAGACCTACTCGTGTTCCTGCTGTAGTTTGCTGAACTGGTCGCGCAGAACTCCCTCTGTCTCCAGAAGGGCGTTGTGTTTGGCCTCCAGCATCTCAAAGTCTCTCCTGGGAACAACATCGCCGTAGTCTGCCTTCATTCTGATCAGCTCCTCCGACATTTTCTTCAGGTCTACACGTGCTTGCCTGAAGAGGGAAAAAACATTCCGGGCTATAATTTAGCAGTCCTGTTATAAAGGGCAGCTAAAGATATGACTACAAAATTTCAGTAGAATGTACTGTGCCTATACACGAATCCCGGATTTTCATGGTTTATTGAATGATATTTTATTATCTGATTATTGCATCAGAAGTTTGCCTGTTGCAGGAAGACTATCTTTTCCAATACATACGAAAACTATAGACATCATGTCATATCCTTGAATATGTCAGGTCAGTCTGGATTTGTCTATTACATTTAGGCCACAGTAATTTATGAATGACATCCTCTAAAGACCCCCAAACTAGTGCACGCGGGTTGACACTGCACTGTGCCAAGTTCTTGAGTTCCATAGAGTTTCGGCAGCCTGGTTGCCATCCTCTGTAGTTACTGCCGGCTCCCTACTGTCGCTCAATGTGGACTACGGAGGATAGCATCAAGCCTCGTTGGAGTTTTTTTTTTTAGAATAGGCAAAAATCAATACCCGCGCGGATGTCATCCATATTATTGAATCAGTATGGCCTTAGATAAGTACAGGATTGTTCAAACATACTTGAGAGCGACCCTCATCATGACGGGGTCGTCCTGCGGGTCCCCCACGCTGCCGGCTGACGCAGCCTTCTGCAGGTCCTCCGCCTGGTACCGCAGGTCGTTAATGTCTGACACGAGAAGCTTCCTCGCGTCGCACTCGTCACGATAGCGCAGGTACTGCTCCGACAGTTCCTCTCGCAACTGGAGACAAAGAATGAAGACAAGAAATCAGATTCAGAGGTTTTAAACATCTCAGTAGCACTCGGTTCATGTAGATATGATTTGGATGTAATGAATTACATCATGGAATGCATTTATTTTTTTCTGACAATTATGATCACATCATTGAATAATCTAATTAGAATAGTAACAGAGAAAAGGGCAATAAAATCTGTCAGAGATTTCAAAGTTTCAAGAGGTACAATGTGTAAGAACCATCTGATACTACATGTAGTTTGCCTCAAATGAATTCAGACATCTGATTCGTAAATTAGCACCACCAAAACAATACTTCTTTCCAGGGTCTTATGATAAGTCAGACCATTGAACTATTTCTTATAGTATTAAAATCATTTATCATATTAAATGATTTGACCAATTTGATACAATCTACATGTATATCCTTCAAGGCTCACTTCAAGGCTCTTTTACAGGTTATGTTAAAAACAAACAAGTCCAATAAATGTTGTGAGAGCAAAAGGATCTTTCAAGTCTGAATGATTTTCCTATTAAGGAAGTGGCTGCAGATTACTTGGCATTATGAATAGCTGAAGAGCCTACCTTGTTAACTTGTGCCTGTAGGTTTTGCTGCTGTTCACTCATCCCCATAATCTTCCGGTACAGGCCTGTATTCTCTCTCCTTAAATCCACCATTTCTGCAACACATCAAAACACAATCAATTGATTTTACACCACTATGATTGAGAGATATATGAGGAACTTGATGTTTCATTCATGAATCATAATTGTGAATTTCTTGCCGATTCAAATTCCACTGAAATAATGTGATGCATCACAGTCACCTGAAAGTTGCATTTTTACAACTGACAGACATAAAACTCTGACATGTTGATAAAGAGTTGAAAAAGATTTATAACCCTTACCTTGTTTCTCCTGCTCTCGAATCTTGAGGATCTTCTGGTCACACTGCTCTGAAACTGTCACCAACATGGACTACACAAAAAGGGAGACAAAATTCAGATTTTAAAGGTGCAGAAGTCAACATTGTATACATAACATACACCAACTGACTTCAATGAACCATTCTATACCTCAGTGAAATACATCTACATATAATTTAAGTTGTTTTGAATTCCATGTAGCAGGAATCATGACTTCCTCCCAACCAGCAGAGAGACCTTGACCTTGACATACAACCTGACCTTCTTGTGGCACACAACTTGACCTTCTTATCAGTCTGTGGTTACATCATTCCCCCTTACTTCCTGTGACTCCACAGTTTTCAAATTTCTATGAACACACAAGCAAACAGACACACAGATAAAAAATTATTTCAAGCTTCACCGTACCTTAAGTGGCTCCAGGTCCCTTATCTGTTGTCTGAGGTGAGCGAGCATTGTTTCATACTCATTCTTGATGGATGACAGCAGTGGCTTGTAGGTCTTAAAGTCTTCAATCAAATACTCAAAGACTTCACGGTGCGCCTGTTCAACAAGTCAGATGGTAAAACAATTTGGTCACAGCCTTGTCTGAGGTGAAGCTTTAGGTCTATAATGTTATACATTACAGGGTAGATATGTATTGGTGCCAGCATAGATTTCTCATTTATAATTTTTTAAAGTCATGTTGATCACCAAATATGTTTTGAACAAGGAACACTGATTTGAGTATTTTCATAGACTATTGAACAAACATACCTGTAACCGTAGCTCACTGGGTCCAGAGTCAGGACAGCCCAGTGCTCGCAGTTCCTTCTTTAGAAAGTTCTCCAGCTGGTCCAGGAACTTGGGTTTGGGGACGCCCTTCCCAGTGTCCTCCTCCTTCACCACAGGTTTCCTGCTGCTGTAGGACTTGACGGAGGCGCCGGCGTGCGGCACGAGTGCGGTGCTGGAGGTGGTCTGTCCCGCCGCGTGGGCCGGCCAGGCGTCCAGCGCACCCGACCTGGTGTCTACGTAGGGCTGGGGGAGTGGTCAACACATTTGTCGTTAATAACTATAAGGACATTCCTGACTGTCCATCACAAATGTTATTTATTGCATGCCCCAAAATACTTAGTTTTTTAAGACTTAATTAAGACTTTAAGGGTAGAATAAGATATTTATGTAAATATATATATATATATTATGTGCAGCTTTTGAAGCAAGGAAAGATCAGTTGACAAATTAAACACATAGGACTCTTTAGGAAGTTTAATGAAGCAACAAGAAATCTTACCTGGAGGACACCTGGGGACGGCAGGCTGTACTTGGAACCGGTTGAAACCAGCTGGTAGGACGGTCCCGTCAGGCCCTCGTACCCTTTCATTGCTCGCGGAGACATGTCACTGCAAGAAATAATTTATTAGTAATGGTTTTTGCTTGTAAAAAAAGGGCCATTCTACTTGTCATATCAGTAATTAGGATGTAGAAGGACTTGATTGGAAGATCTAATTGAAAGGAGCAATGTTTGGGGGGAAGTAATAGTAGATAACCAGGGCTCAAAATACTCCTAGAGATTAAGACTTTTTTTATGTCTGCACTGACCCAGTGCAAGTAAGCATTGGAAATTATAACATACGCTTGACAAATTTTACCTGTGCTAAAATGAAAAACGGTTAAGAAAACATTTGAATTCTTTATCTGGTATTTGACAGCACATATTTTGCTTCACTGTTCAGGTAACAACTCAAATTTGCAATACAACAAACAAAACTAAATTGTCCTTGGTTTGAACTAAAGCATATCAATCTCTGCATGTGACTATGAAGCATTGCACTTCATTGATCTATAACGTTAATTTATTTATGGTTAACACATTAAATTATTCAATAGTGCAATGAGAACATTCTGAAGGTGTAGATTGGATTAAATTAGGCACAATGGATCATCTTATTATCATAACAAATGTTCATAAAAGTGCTTAATGTTTTGGCCAACACATTATAACTAGAGCCGGATGTTTTATGCACTAACTTGTGCGTAACGTAACGCCGTATGCTTGGATGGTTTTGCATGTTAAATATTAAACGTCTACATTAGTCTAATGTTTCTGATATTAGTCATAAAGTGTCACTATATCAAAATCGTTAGAATTTTTTTTTCCTAATGAGAATTGATTATTGCGAAGATAGCGTAACTCGGGTAACATTACGGCAACGTTATACAAATGAGCGAAAGTGCTCTGTTTATGTCAAACAGCAACATACACATGTAAACATGGCCACCGTAAAATATTCCTATCACGGATGCTGATTTGAACGGATTTTACCTCGCTCCGACTGCAAGAGGCGGCAACTTGGCGACTCGCTGCGCGGCCATTGTCGCTCTTTATCCTCCCGGCCAACGGCAGAGGGAATCCTTGGCTTGGGAAAAAGTTAGTGTACCTCAAAATAAGGCCTAACACGTTTCTTGTTGACACTGGGAGAACTGGTCTGGGCTTTGTCATGGGCGTCACGACGGTTGCCTGGATACAGGGCCACCGTCCCAGGGTGCATTGCGCGCCTGGAGTAAATGGGGACCGTGAATCGCGGTCGGAACATTCGATTCATCTGAAGTAAACATAGGGTGTAATTCGTCGTCAGGGCATTCGTTTGTCACACTTTTTGCGGGATTTCGGTATTTCTACGCATAAATGTAGATTTTAAGCTGCTGAAATGTGATGGTAAAAGCATAGAGCTGAAAGTTATTTTTGATATAGTAAAAAGTAGGCGCGTCAGTGAGGACCTCTAGCAGTCCATGATAATATTGCAGCTGAAACTGCTAACTAGATGTATAATTAAGTTTTGATCCATACATGGAGTTAAAAGTTCAGAATATACAAACACGTCCTTGGTGCTACATTTGCTTGTCAGGTGTAAGTGTAATAACTTAGCTAAAAATTTGTAAACATTCATGCTTAAAATAAACCTGACATATCATATGCAAAGTTATGGGACAAAAACCATTTACTCACTTGATTGCTTTATTTTTTACCTGCAAGTTGAGCATATAGAAAACCCCTACTACAAAATATGGTACCTACTACCTACACTTTTAATGCACAAAAGGTTTTTATTTCAAAATATGTGGCACATGTACATTCCACTTTATAAAATGTTTATAATTGGGTATACATGATTGCAAATAGCATGGCACCCAGGCTAAATAATTGGTAGTGAAACCAATAAAAAATCTGCTCATGTTTTCCAAAAGTTTGGGTTTTGCGCCAGTCTTCTCTGAAAGTTATCAAACCATTGCTGAAGGACGTTCAAGGGCACAAAAGATTTGTTCGGCTCAGGGACCATTTGAGCCTGAGTCAGTGCGAAGGATGAGGCATAGTTGTGGAAACTCTCCAACATCTTCCTGGTGAACTCCTGGAAGGCTGTGACAGTAGATGGAGTGGTGCTAGACGGAGGTGTCTGTTGGGTGACCTGGGCTGCCGGCTCCACAGAAATGCCGATTTGAGCCATTTTCTGCTGTCCTGGCATCAGCTGGCCAAACACATTATTGGAAGTCTCCTCCCCTGCATTATTTACACAATGCAAAAAAAAAAACTTCATTGTATGAATTCTTGTCATGAAAAGTGGCTGTGAAATCCTATGAACTTTGAAACAAACTTTTCTTTCAGAAAAACATGTTTCTTTTTTCAATTTCTGTAGAAAAATATTATACATTTAAGATCAACCTAATACAAGGTAATATGATTATCATTATTATTGTTATCTATAATGTCCTAATTTGTTACTCATTCATAAATTGCCTCAATAAGGTTACCGGTTGTACCATTACTAAGTAACACTGAGAAGGTTTGATAATATAGCAATCTAACAGGCTGAAGTACAGTAATAATATTTTCGTAATACTAACAATCCTAATTTCAGTCAAGTATTGACTTTAAGAGCCTCACACTATGTGACAATAATGCATCTAAGTAGCAGTAGTTTTTTGTTTGCTTGTTTCTTTATTTACCTGGCTTGATCTTTGCAACCTTAAAAATTGCACTTGGTTTGTCGTTTGCGATGTATCCGAGATACTGCCACGCCATGCCGTCAGGGTTAGGATAGCCGAAGTACACGGCTCCGCACAGGCCGTCAGGGAAGGGGGTAGTTCCCGTCAGGAAGATAACGATGTGGTTTATACTGTCAGCATCAGACAGCGTGAACACAAACTGTGTCTCACTCATCTGCTGTGGATCCGTTTGAACCTGGGAATGATATATTGATAATTAATCATTAATAATCTGCAAATGATATTGATAATCGATCAATTGATTCAGTAGACACCTGATTTATGGATCACTGATTTGTCACAGTGAATGACTGATCATCCACAACATTGAACTGCAAAGGCCTTTTTTCATTTACAATTGCTAACGTTAGTATAATATAATTATTTATTATACATACATAGTATATGTAACTGGAAGTTAGTAGCATTGGTAATCATTTAGTCATTACTAGGTAACTAGTAACTTAAAGCCGGGATGTCTATATATATTATTCATGTTATTACATTGTATTATGATATACTGTAGTTTTAGTACCTGAAAAAAATGTGTTTTGTACATGCCCCCCTCCCCCCTGTTGCAGTATGTCAGCACTTACTGAATCGAGCCATTAAGATTAACACCCTACAGTTAAGTCACTCCTGTTACCTACCAATCTTCCTGCTACGATGCATCCAAACATCGTTATTGGTGGTGACTCTTCAACATTCCAAACAATAACAACATTGCCTGCTGCACAACAACTCAATAACAACAGGGAAAACACCCCTACGCATTAATGGTACATTCCATATCACACCATCTCATAACATCCAAATGTAACCAGTTATTTTAAGAGCAAAAAAAGTGTTTTATTACAGTAAAAAGGCTATGTAGCCGAATTTTACGAATCCGTTGAAATATATAGGTTTTTATCGGATTGTTTGATCAATGTATTGAGGTAAATCGTCCTTAAAAGGATTACAGCATCTTTACGTTTTGTTGCGAATGACATTTTTTGACACTTCCCAAATTTCCAAGATGGCAGCGTCTGAAGGTGGAGTTGCCGCCGATCCCAGTTATATCCAGCAAAATTCCATGCCTGAAGATGATCCGAACAAAAATGAGCAGCCTCTGTCGGTGGAAGGGAACCAACCGCGCTGGGGGCCCCAACATGCCGGTGCTAAGGAGCTCGCCAATCTGTATTCGGGCGGTAAGAACAGCACTGGGCGTCTTATGCAACTTCGAAAAATTTATAATTTTTCAGGGCTCGAAATCTTTTTCCTCGGCATACATTTAAATACAACAATTGTAAATGTAAGGGTAATTTACCTGCATCAGACGAATCTAACCTGCACCACTCTGAATTTAGGAAGATCATACAAATAACTGCCTCTGTGATCAATATTATTAACATTTGGTACAACCACTTGGTACAACTATATGACACAAGTATAATTTAGTACTTGAGTTGAGGTTTAGGATCCACATTGACAGTGACTCTTCTTGATGTACTGATTTTGTCTATTTTTGCCCTCAGGGAAGCGACTACAAGAGATCCTTAGTGTCGGGATGTGCTTCCCCCTGTTAGCTGCCACATTTGGCTTTCTGTGCTACCATTTTCAGTGGGACAACTCTCTCGCTATCCTTCTATCTGCAGGTAAGAAATTAGTATGTACATTGTAATTTGTGATAGGATCAGTGTGTTGACTGGATTTAGCAGTCTGACAGTTATGTGTAGAGATGAAATGAATGACTCCTTGCTGTGTCTCCAGTGGCAGGGATTGTGACAGCAGACTTCTTCTCTGGCCTGGTACACTGGGGAGCTGACACCTGGGGGTCAATAGATGTACCAGTGGTGGGCAAGGTTGGTATTATCTGTATCACCAGTATAACCGCCCTCCGGCATAGCACATCAGCTTCTGTATCTGTATATCACTGGTAAGACCGCCTCTCGGTGTAACACGCCAGCTTCTGAATAGATCTGTATTACCAGTATCACCTTTCAATTCAATATAGTATATGATCGCTTTGACTGTAGGAAAAAGGAAGAAAAAACCTAACCCCTCTCTCTGTTTTTGAAAGTTGTGGAGGACTGTTTAGACTGCCAACTTGACAATCTACAGTTACACATCCCCCATCCTGCCACTTTGAAGGCCTACCAACACACAAGCACACATGCTCAGACACAAATACAAGAAAATGTTGTACAAAATTTTTAATGTGTGTTTTTTTTTTCCTTCCCTTACGTAGAATTTCCTCCGTCCCTTCCGAGAACACCACATCGACCCGACAGCGATCACTCGCCACGACTTCATCGAAACCAACGGCGACAACTGCCTTCTTACCGTCCTGCCTCTAGCTTACCAAGTCTACAAGTAAGAAGTCTAGAATCAAGTTTTTACCTCCATGAAAACAGGAGGTACCGGTATTGTTTTTTATACGCCAGTGTCTGTGTCTATGCTTCCGCCCCTAGAAAATTTTGTGATGGATATGGTTTGGATTCAGTATGGAGCAGGCAAAATATATGTAGGGGATGTAAATCTGCAAAATAATGGAGAGTTGAGGTCCTGGGCTAGGGTGGGCAGGCCTCCAGCCTGGCACAAAACAACTCAACAGTGGGAGCCATCACAACTGTGCCATACGGGCCATTTCATTGGCAAATGGTATGGGGGGAAAAGAGTATTTCATTTTGTTTGTGTCTGCTCCAGCGTTTCTGATTTGGAATTTGGATCATGGTGTGTTTCAGGTTTGTAACCCTGAGCCCCTTAGAGATCCACAACTCGTACATGTGGGAGTGCTTCATCTTCTTCGTAGCCTTCTTCGTGATGCTGACCAACCAAATCCACAAGTGGTCGCACACGTACTTCGGGCTGCCGCGGTGGGTGACGTTCCTGCAGGACTACCACCTCATCCTGCCGCGAAAACACCACCGCATCCACCACGTCTCACCACACGAGACATACTACTGTATAACAACAGGTGTGGAGCCAAGTTATTGTAGCTAGTGCTGTGTACTGGTCCGCTGGACCAGTTCCGGATTTGTAAAAATGTTTAGGTTCAAGTCCAAAAAAAACTAAAAGTCAAGAACCAATTCCAGACTTATTACAAAAAACCCATGTCAGAAAAAAAACTAAACCCCTTTTCTTTCCAAACCTAAAAACCTTCCATAGATTGCAAAATCTGGGCTGCAAAAAACATTGCATGCCATCGGCCATCGTCAAGTGTCGGCCTCCATGTTATGTAGCCAAAGGTTGCCAACATGCAATTTTGTATATGCCATGGGTTTAGGTCTCTACTTGTGCCACTAACATCAGTCTCCAACTCTGTGTTTTCCAGGATGGGTGAACTATCCTCTGGAGATGGTAAACTTCTGGTGTCGCCTGGAAGAGCTCATTACAGCAGTGACGGGGGCCAAGCCGCGGGCTGACGACATGATGTGGGCTAAGAAATCCGACTAACGTACGATAGGTTGTCGTCCATAACGTCCCTATCTCTTCTGCATTCTACATTCTACATAATAACATTCTACCAAACTTTGTATCAAGCTATAGTGAGTGGATTAATAACAGGTGTCATCGCAAGCCTGTAGTGATAGATCTAAAATTTCTTTTACATACAGGCTTCACAATAGGCCACACCCCTGAGGCTTTGCCAAAAATGTTGTATCTTGAAGTGTTAATGGTGAAGTACTACATGTAGTATGGTGTGTGTGTTTGCCTTGTCAATCATCTGAAATCTTGCTATGCAGTGCTTCAGAAGACATGGGGAATGTTGTGGACTAGGGCTGCGTACCGGTACAGGGTACCGGTATTTTAGAAATTATTTAGGTACAGGTCCAAAATCCTAGAACATCAATGTACCAATACTTTACCTGAATAGACCTGCAGGTATATAGAGTGTATATGGCTTATCTGACTTGTTCTGTTGCTAAAAATGTGTTACTAATTACTACCAAAAAGAATTTAATTTAGCACTGAAAAAAGGAATATTTTCAATATCTTTATTCCTCTCAAAATCATGAATTCTCTGCATAATAATCTAAATCATTTTTCTGTATATTCGTGTTTCTTTCACTGTTGAAGACCACAGTACTTTTTCAAATTGTTCAGGTACAGGTACAGGTCCAGACCTGACTGCTAGTACCTAAACCTCTGTAATGGTACCTGTTTCTGATGTTACATGTAGGTCCAGACCTGCACCTAAACCTCTACCTTTACCTACATTGTATATCTGATATTACCTTTAGGTCTGGGCCTGTACCTAAACCTCTTTACCGGTACCTGATCCAGACCTGTACATAAACCTCTGTATCGGTGCGTGTACCTAATGTTACATTTAGGCTGGACATGTACCTAAACCTCTACCAGTACCTGATGTTACATTCAGGTACGCAGCCCTACCGTGGACAATGTTATAAACAGCCTACATGTATAGCTGCTACCCTTACCAAATAATGCCTTGTCACTCGGCTGCACTTTATATATGCAAATTGTACCAACTGTAACTAAACTGAATGCTTCACTGTCATTGCAGTCTCTGCTTGTGATGAGTCAAAGAACTCAATTCAACAAAATGCTAGAAAACAAAGTCTACAATTTTACTTGTGGCTTCAAGGTCATCAGATACTCAATATACTTTTGTAAATTTGTCCTACTTTATAGCTGCCCAGAAATCTAAGTAGTCAATCTATTTCAAGTTGAGATTATTCTTAATTGCAAATTGAAATCTCTTATAATTGTCAGATGCAATTTATGCCATAGAAACAGGAAGGAGACCCTTCATTGTATTGTAACAAAATTACGTACAAAAAAGGATTGTATGTAATTTGCTTTGAAATAATATTCTATTTATATTTCACACCATGCCACAGGACTGGTATGGGAAGAAAATATGAAATTATTTCTATTTCTAGGTTTATTTTGTACATCTGTAAAATTCTTTGTCTTTTTACCCAGTTTTAAATGTGTTTCTTCAAATTGTGGGGTGTATGGGTGGGTATTTTGAGCTCTGACATTGCTGCTGCAAGTTTGCCTTCCTTGCAATACATATGATGGTGCTCAGACTTACATGTATCATGGAACTTATAAGTTCTATAATTGTTTTAAAAAAATTATGTTGATTTGGCTCCTGCATGATTTTATGTATATTTACCCCCTGTATGGAGGGTTATTGCGGTGTGTTTGCTTGTTTTTCCGTAGCTAGGCTTTTGGATGTTAAGTCAAAGGTCCCAGATAATGTTATCTCATTTCCTGCTATTTACTTGTCTGTTGCCTTCTGGGAGCCAGTGAGATAATGGCATATTATCAGAGAGAACATCACAATTATACTGAATAAAGCAAAACAGTCACAAAAATATTTCATGGATTCAAAGTTGTGAGATCTTCAATTTTTTACTTCCTCTCCAAAGCTTGTAATAGAATGGCCGTAGCTCTTGATGGGCCAATTGTAGCACATCCCAATCTACATTGTAATATGTATGTCAGAGTATCTACCATGTGAAAGTATCTGCAATTTTTCTATTCAATTTCAATGTTTTCGTTTATTAAGTTATTATTATTAAAATAACGAACTACAGGCAGTTTGATGTGTGTATTTCTTTTTCTATAATATACTTCCATAAGGACCATACACTCAAGTTCTGCCAGGTGGTATCAATCATATGGTACAATGAAAAATCAACACCACAGAGACTGCAGATATTCTGTATATGACTCAATTCCATCAATGATTTGAGAATAGAAGTTACATTACAGTTCACATTCAAATCCTTTCTTAGTTGACATCTCAGGGCTTGGAATACTTGGTGCATGTACATTTGTACATGTACATGCAATTTTGTGCACCAAAATTTGGGACTGTGCACTTAATTTCAAGCTAGTGTTCTGACTAGTTAACATGTCTTCTGTAGCACCGTAAGTCCCCACTGTTTGTTCTGACTAGTTAACATGTCTTCTGTAGCACCGTAAGTCCCCACTGTTTGTTCTGACTAGTTAAAATGTCTTCTGTAGCTCTGTAAGTCCCCACTGTTTGTTCTGACTAGTTAACATGTCTTCTGTAGCTCCGTCAGTCCCCACTGTTTGTTCTGGATAGCCTCCTGTAGTTGTCCATACTCCTGTACCAGACTGTCAAAGCCCATCCCTACAGATCTGTAGGCCTGCAGCTGTTGCACACTCTGGGTGTACTCACTGTCGTAAGGAGTGGGGTCTAGATGTCTCCTAGATGCATGGAGAAAGAACCATTGAGTTTCATGGGCGCTAAGATTAGAATATACATTGTACAATGTAGTTATTTTATACTGTACACTTAAAACCGGTGCCCTCATATTTGAAACGGGTGTCATTTTCTGAATAAATATTTACACAAAATATCCCACAGGAGTTAATATTTAGGGTTACGTTGATGAAGGTTAGACATCCAGGTAAACGATACTCGTAAGAAAATTCAAACTCTACTACTGGATCAGTTACGGATTTTTATTTCCAGACGTTTCGAGTGACATCCATCACTCTTCTTCAGCGTCACAAATTAACAGAGAACCGATTCACTCTTATATACAAGTAAGGCCACACCGATTTAATTTTATGGATGACATCCGCGCGCGCATTGATTTTCGCCCGATCTACAAAAAAAAAAAAAAAAATCACGTCTTCCGAGGCTCTGGACTGGCTTTTTAGGCCTGGGTAGTCCATGGTGGTGATAACTCTGGTGGACAGCAGACAGGCTACCGAAGCCCCAAGACTCAATAACTCAGTACATACGTACAGTGCACGTGTCGATTCATAAATTCCGCAAAAATCCAGCATGTGTCGGCCTGTCGTATACGTCGCTATGTAATGCGCCAAATTCACAATACCAGCTTTGTATTCCTGTGGTTTAGTAGCATTTTTATTTTTGGCTGGATTTTTCTTTTTTTCGCCCGCACGCACTAGTTTGGGGGTCTTCAGAGGATGTCATCCATAAAATTAAATCGGTGTGGCCTAACTAGAAAAAC
>NW_017804143.1:396916-403376 GCF_001625305.1 Branchiostoma belcheri
TCCATAAGAAGCTTGTTGTAAAGCTTCTTACGGACCTTGTTGTTAACCGGTTTTTCTAGTTACTTGTATATAAGAGTGAATCGGTTCTCTGTTCATTTGTGACGCTGAAGAAGAGTGATGGATGTCACTCAAAACGTCCGGAAATAAAAATCCGAAACTGATCCAGTAGTAGAGTTTGAATTTTCTTACGAATATTTAGGGTTGTACAATGTATCCAGACTTACCTGATTTGTTTGAGTGCTGCCACTGTGTCTGCTGTGTATGTATCACAGAGAACCTGCGACTCAACAACCCTGAGCAGAAAGAACCAGAAACGATCAGTCAGCATAACATAAATGCTATACAAACAAGAAATCAGAGATACATGTACATGTATATGTCATGTAAAAACTTGACCTTTAAATGTGACCTTTACATCCACCACATTTCCTGTGTCCGACTTTTCCTTCAGTGAAGGTCTACATAAAAATACTGTACAGTTTGTTGCTACATAACTGTATAAAAATTGTGATTCATAATATTAATATACATGTATAGAGCTTTGTAAAAACTTCCTTACTTGATTTTAAGTTCCATGGCATCGAAGCGTTGGACGAGCCATTCGCTGATGATGTTGTTGTTGTCCAGTTGAGACTTAAGACGATGATGTTTCACAATTCTCTCCAGACTTTCCAACGTTTGGAGGAGGATCTGTAAAAAACAGAATCTGACTGTAACCAGAGACACAACATCTTATACTAAATACTAGAGAGCTAAAATGAATAATCATGTTTACCTTTACATGGTTTAGCTTAATAAACTACTGCTCTGTTTATTCTTATTCAAGATACATACAGCTCTGTCCTACCATTTCTACATAATCTCATCCAATACCACAGGGTGTTTTACTACAGCACTAGTTGCCATGGTGTCAGACGTCTGGTCCAGGTCATTGATTGGTATTTGTTTGGAGAAGAAGAAGAAACAGAGCAAAAACAATATGTTTTCCTTCTGCAAATGTAAACATACATACTGACCTGGTAGTACTGCCAGAACTGCCTGTCCCTGGCTGCCCTGTCCTGCAGGAGTAGTCTTCTCTTCTCCTGTAGATCTTGCCTCTCTCTCTCCAGCACCAGGGGAAGCTGGGACGCCTTGGCGAAAACCAGCTCACCTCCATCTACAAAGCAATATCAGTTTATTTTTTTCACTTCAAATATTTTTATTTCACTTGATGTTCCTGTTGTAACAAAGCAAATTTGTTCCTGCAAATAAATAAACTTAACTGGATACTAGCTGAAACGTCTGACCGTTTCCAAAATCATATCCAGTTGCTTGAGTAACTGCTTTTTGGCGTAAATAAACTTAACACTTAACAATATCATTTTCAAACTTAAGATATGAAAATTGAATCTCAAAGATGGCAATATTGATACTCTACCAGTATTGGTAGACAATAAAAATATCACTAGTAAAAGATACTGCTGGCTACATGTAAAGAATGGTGATTGGACACACTTGTTTGAGTACAGGTACAGGTGCAGTGCCTAAACCATTGGAACCGTACCTGAAGTGATCTCTTGTTGTAGTTAATTGCACTCACCATTGGAAAGATTACTGGAAGATTCATGGAAACTGAAGACTGCTGTGCACTTCTTCTTCAGCCTCTCTTCTATCATGGGCACCAGCTTCTTCTGCAAGGACTTCAGATCCTATCACAAACAAGAACATTATAGAAAGATCCCTGATAGAAGTATAAGAATGCAGAAAGCCTTCTTACGCATACCCATCCAACTGTAGAACTCCCTTCCATTTTATGTAAATTTCCAGGGCTAGCCCTTGACAATAGCCTTGTTACTTAGCCAATAAATGAAAATCAATCAAAAGAACAAGAAAGATAATGTTTGCATTTAGCAAATGCATACTAGTACTGTTACAATGTCCAACAAAAGCCGTGAAAAATCCAGGTGCAGCACATTCTACTGCTTTATGTAGCACGTTTTGCTAGCTGTTGCAAACTCATCCTATCATACTGACCTTCCTATGCGGGTTATTCTGGTGAAGTTGCTGTGATGTGAGTCCCAGTAAGGTGACATCCCTTCTGCCGTCAGGACTACACTCCAAGTACTCACAGATCTCTGCAGTTGTCAAACACTCCCGCAAAGCTGTGTAAAACTGGTGGGGGGAAAATAAAAGCACTTTTCATACGAATGCAAAAAAAAATGCAATACAACAGATTCAGGGTGCTTGACAGTAAGGTCTAATGTTTTTTTTTAAATACAGGGCTTAAATTACCAACTGCATATAGTTACAAGTAGTAGGTTAGTCCAGGTAAAATTGGAGCTGTGCACGTACTGGTATGCAGGTATTTCTAGTATTCTACCAGCACCTAACTCCCACACACTAGAGGGACATATGACCAAAAACTGACATGCATTCTTCAAAGTAGCATCACAGGCATCAGACAGCAGAGAACTTAGTGAAATTAAAAATGGTGATACTACATAGTAGCAAGGAACTTCAATATTTTTTTATCAAAACATAAAATAATTTTGATTTTTTTTTAATGAACTAAAAGGTGAAGAAACTGAAGTGCATGTAAAACTTGGCTGGTGGATTTAATTTTGAATGTTCAGGCGTGTAGAAGAAAGGATTTCCAGACCTGTGTTTCAGCAACAGGTAGTTCAGCTTCTTGTCTCTTGATGTCATAGTCCAGGAGCAGTTCCTCCAACTCATGATAGAGGGCGCCTGTCTGCAACCAAGCAGCTTTTTCTCTTCTCATCTGTTCTGTTGCCTTTGAAAATTAAATCAGTGACAAAAAGCAGTCACCAAACACATGTTGTTATGTTTCATAAGATTCATACATGTACATGTATATCCATGCATTAGTCACAAGTTTTCATAGTTGAAGTCTCTAACCAGTTACCCTCTTTCCAATTTTCAACTTTGGCTTCCATTCGTCAATGGATAGGAAGGATCATTACTCATTCCATTGTATGAGGTGGCTAATACTCCTGTATTACACCACGATTTATATTTCATACCATGATTACATGTAGTACACATTCCTTAGCTTGCGACCACAACCTATGACACATAGCATGTCACAACACTGTCAATCAACTAAAACCCAATCTCCGCCCACTCAGCTCCATACATGTACGCTCATATGACATCACTCATCCCTGAAGTACTAGTAGGTTACCTGTTCCATACTAGTATACATTGTACATCCCCACTTTCACAAGTTGATACCATCCTTGATTACACAGATACACATTCCTGGCAACCACAACCTATATAATGACACAGACAATGTCAATGTAGCATGTCACAACACTGTCAAGCAACTGAAACAGAATCTCCGCCCACTCTGCTCTATACGCTCATATATCACTTACTCAACTCTTGCACCATCCTCCTAATAACTCTAGAATCCAAATACACAAACCCTGCCTAACCAGCACTGTCCAAAACAATACTTCCATCCCAGAAGTTGCACCCATGTTACTTGTTACCTGTTCCACATCCTTGTGTAGACTCCTGCTGACCCCAGTGTGTGTTAGTCTGTGTGACAGGGATGACAGCAGCTTCACAAACTCTGGGTTCCTCTGGGCATCTCTACCCGTGATGTGGACTGGCAGGTTCAGGTTAACTGGAAATGAAACAGAAATTGTATTTTGATACCTTGTTCAGATATGAAGGTTGGAAATACATTTTTATTTTAAATTATAGACTGTGCTCCGGTGTCCCTATATTTCTATCTATATGATATATCCCTATATCCTACAGCTGACCTAGAATGTACATGAAGGTGCACAGAAAAAAAATGTGGGTTGGGTTCACAACATACTACCGGTAGTACATGTAAATTCATAAAAATGAATTACAGTCATAGAATACAAAATCTAGAGAGTCAACCACCATGAACTGATACCAATAAATAAATAAATAGATAAATAAAAACTTATTTTCCACAATGTAAAGATTGCAATTCAGTCAGACGAGGTACTAATGCCATCCAGAGATAGCAAAAGTGTCTCTGTACACTTCTTAGCTACACAGAAAAACCAAGGAGGTTCAAAAAGAAACCTCGGGAAAACAAAACATAAAGTACGGTTAGGCGGATCAGCTTCTTCAGCCACCGCCATGTTGGATGTTGCTGTCACTGCCGAGCCAAATTTTAATATTACCGACGCAAAATGACCAATCAAAGAGCTTCACAGAGATAATTCAATCAACTGTGTAGCCAACCAGGTGAGTTATTTCATCTTACTCTTGTCAGCTGTGTCGTGGGCCGCCTTTCCACCTGCAGACAAAACAGAACTCAGCTCTCTTTCCGCCATCTTGAACGTTCCCTCAAATATCATCAGATGGCAAAAAAACACAACGGACCACGATAATGCTAAAATGCATCTGCAAGTCATAACTATGACAAAAATCACATCAATAATTTAAGAAGTATAACAAAAAAAATCGTTCATGGGTTACTTTAACGATATATTTTATTTCTAGCATTCATTGAGCAATATTCTGATGGATTTTGCGTTGTTCTGCTTTCAGTATAGAACAGACTATTTGGATGAGTCTATCCATAAACGGGGGAGTATATTTGCAAGAATTAAATTTCATTGTTAAACATTAATATAGTTATATGGTATAATTGAGTCATTTCATGATATGTATGATTAAGTTGCACATTATATTTAATGTAGTTAAACGAGTATAACTATCGTATTATAAGGCTAACATTAAAACCACAAAATATCTACCTCCCCATGTATGGACTATTCGCAACCATCATGGCGGCTTTACCATCAACTTTAGTGTCACCCACTCGAGATTCTGTGGAAAATAGTAAAGTTCTGGTCGTCGGAGCGGGTGGAATCGGCTGTGAACTGCTGAAGAACCTTGTCCTGACGAACTTCAAGTACATAGAAGTGGTAAGCCTCGCTTGGTCTCAAGTTACGGCGGCCAGATGGCCTGTGTCTTTCAGTCATGGCTTAGTTTTTTGTCGCACATGGTTGGATGTTTTGACGGGACCGTTTTGACACGGAGTGCGTAAAAAATTGTACTGGGAAACGCTGCTCTATTATAACTTGCTTAACTTAAAAACATGTTAATGTACGCAATGCTTCATTACTCCGTGAAGGAGGTCAGGACCTCCGGACGGAGTGTTGTAATCGGCTGATTTTTCATGTTCGCAGTCAAAACACTGGGTTCTCTTTGTGTAATCGGCACGCAATTTTATACGCCGTCTGCGGGCATGCCCGTGTTGATGCACGAATGTGTATTTTTGCCGTTGCTGCTTTCGCGGTCAATGTAATATCGCAGACGCACCCCTACAATTACGAGGCGAATTGGAATGGTCCAGAAAAACGCGTTGTTTGGAATAGCAGTGGGGTTCAAAAAAGTTCATGCAGATACGGGGTGGTTTTTATAAGTGGTTCCAGATGTTTTTGCCCATGGTTAAGAGATGCCAAGTTTTTTGGAAGATGTTCGCAGCCAAAACGCATTCTTCCGTACGTCGCATTTCTGTGTAATTTCGCATGTGGTGTTGCATTATGTCCGGGATGATGCACGTCTTTTTATTTTTACCGTAGCTGTTTTGATATTGGAGTAAATGCTTATTTTCGAAACATCCCCATTTCTTTGAAATGGTTTCGTCCGTTTATGCAACTGTTACTGCGCTAATGACGACCAGTCGCGCTGTCCTGATACACCGCGAATGTGCGAGTGTTCCCTGTAGACAGTCCCGGGAGTCATTTTTTTCGCACATTCCAGGAGCCAAACCAAAATACGTTCATGAACCGAGTCCAAAAAACCGAAACGTGAAAATCGGATGATCGGACCTGATGTACATTTCTCTTTCTACAGATTGTACACACAATACACACATCTTTAGATAATCTGGCCATGGCAGGTTAAAAAAAAAGTAACCCTGAATCATACTAGATTAGCGTAAATGCATGTTAATGCGTTCAAAACAAGAAAAAAATTGTTTCCGGGTATTAATCTCTTGAATCACGGCGCTGAATATTGACGCAAAAATATTTCGGGCATCGCGCGCCCTTCCCGCGTCACGTGTAGGCATCTCGCATCTCTGATTGGTTGTTGGGTCTTAATATGACTGAGCCGACGCGCGTTTAAACAATTTTTCTTTGTTCGATTTATCACACTTCACAGAGAATTGTCGCCAATGGCTACTTCTTTTTGTTGCAATATATAATACTTCACGGAGAATTGTCGCCTATGGCTTCTTGTTTGCTATTTTGGTGTAGTTAACATGTACTTGCTGACCAAGACAATAGAGATCTAATAAACATTTATAATTAAAGTTAGGCCACACCAATTTAATTTGTTGTTTCTCTGATTCGCCTTGTCCATTTTTTCTGATGTGCAAAAAAAAAAAATTTTTTTTTGTTCTAAATCAGCTACAAAATTCTCAATCAAGACATATTTTGGCCCAACGGTTGAAGAAAGT